>NC_142741.1:14086912-14104412 GCF_051943395.1 Hippocampus bargibanti
TTGATATCTACCGATTTGAGGTGATCTGTGAAGGATTGAATTTCTTGTTTTTTAATTATGACAAAAGTATCGTCCACATATCTAAATCAGTAAGACCTTAGTTCCCTGAAGAAGCATCTTGGATCAGAAGCGAAACGTCCGACACCTTCAAAGAAGTACAGATAACGGCTGAAGAAACCTTTTCATCGATGGACCACTCCTGTACGAATGAGAGCTTACATAGACGTATTGTATTGTATTGTATTGTATTGTATTGTATTGTATTGTATTGTATTGTATTCCGGCGGCCCGGTAGTTGAGTGGTTAGCACGCTGCCTTCACACTGAAGAGGTTGTGAGTTCAAATCCCACGCCGCTGGAGTTTGCATGTTCTCCCCAGGCCCGTGTGGAATGTCTCCCACATTCCAAAAACATTCATGGCAGGCTGATTGAACAATCCAAATTGTCCGTAGGCGTGAGTGTGAGAGCGCATGGTTGTTTGTCTCTGTGTACCTTACGATTGGCTGGCAACCAATTCAGGGTGTCCAACACCTTGTGCCCGATGACACCTGGAATAGGCTCCAGCACCCCCGCGGTGGACAAACCGGTCTGGAAAATTGATGGATGGATGTACTGTATTCCCTTTAGTGTCGATTTATCCAGTGGATATAACTGCAGTCATTAGCCTTACAGTACAAAGCACCTTCTCTCTTGTTTCTATTTATAATTGTATTTTATTTATTGCATTGTATTTGTGATTATATTTTATTTATTATAGTACCTATGCTTGTCTGTGACTGTAAACTGTCCTTGAGAGCTTTGAAAGGCGCTTAAAATGTAATGTATTATTATTATTATTATTATTATTATTATTATTATTATTATTATTATTATTATTATTATTATTATTATTATTACAGTTTTGAAATAGGCCATTAATCTTCTCTGCACCTTATAATCCGAAGAGCCTTATAGTACAAAAAACATGATACATGGAAAGACCACAGAAACCAAGAATAATGAAAAATACAGATGCAGTTCGCCAGAGTGGAGACTTGTGAAGGCTTGGCATTCAAATTCCAAAATATATTTTGTGCTACTGCCATGGAAATGTGTCTAAGATTTGGGTTTCTTAGGAAGAAGATTCTCATATCCTTTCTCAGGAAGAAATTGTTCAACTTCTTATAAGTTCAAAGTTTACGACTGCGTAAATAGCGATAAACTCCGCTCACAAATGAGATTGCAGATCAGATTCAGAACAGTCGTAGAATGCAGTGATCAGTGAACCTTAACAATCCACTTCTGAATGGAGTTCTCTAAGCAACCGTCACAGGGACAGGAGGGATCAAAATTGCACTCCTAGTTCTCGTATTCATGATGTGTGAAAAAACATTTTCAGCACATACAAATTATAACAAAACGATGTGGCTCCTCCGCCTCGGTGAATAACCGCTGTTAAAGTAAAATGCTTGATTACGGGAGAATTCTGGAAAACCGCTGACATTCTTTTTTTTAAACAAACAGCAGTCGGTCTTGCCTGCGCTATCGATTGGCGTGACTGCATTCTATGTCAAAGAAAAATATGCCGCCAAAAAAAGCAACATAAAATCAAAGATGAGAGATGACCCACGATGATTTATGACATTCATTATCCAAGGCCCGAACACTAAAATAAAATTGTTAGATTGTGTTCAAGGTCTTGGATGACGAAATGAATTACAGATGCAATTCAATAGAAAAATATATCAAAATAAAAGTCAATAAAAAAATCGACAAAAACATCTGGATTTTATTTGGAGTTAACATGTCGCTTTTATTTGGTGTCCATCTGAGGCATTTTGAATGGTGGTTGGCGCCAGGTGCCTCACTTTTCACAGGAATTAGAATTTGAATGGTTAATTCCTATTATGGGCACATCCCACATTAGGTATGCACACTTGTGCAACTACAGTATGACAATTGTTTGTGTTTACTTCCCCTCTCCAAAAACACTTCTTTTCAATTGAGTTAAAACAGTAACACAATTCCGATCTCAATTTTATAATGGGGAAAGTTTTGATGTCTTTGTCTTGTTTTCTTTTTGTTTTCTTTCCACAAAAACATGTGAATGGGAAATCTCTAACAGAAAACAAAAGAAAAGACATGCATAAAGTACACCGCTGTACTGTTTATCACAGCGTTTGTACTTTAAAAATCTGGCTCAATTTGGCCTCTTGAGGTGCAACGTAGGGTTAATTATTGCCATCGACACACTGTGTCTGCTCAGAATGTTCCAGTCCGTACGCACCTACTAAGAAAAGTTTGTGGAATTGTGGCCCAGTTCTTTGTACTGTTACCAGAGTAAAAAGTTGAGCAATTAGACTCCTAAAGCGACAACACTGTACACTATTGTCAACACCATGTTGACGTCATTCTCATTCAGCACAACACAACATGGGGAGTTCTGTACTTGGTTCTCTGAGTGTTGGCTTTGTTGGCCTACTTTTGCTTTTGAATGGCACAAATCGGCATTGTTTACCTCATTAGCTGCCATAGCAAACACGCGACATGCCGGGAAGCAACCCAACATCAAACCCAATACTGCATCAAAAACAGTTGCGCTCACTGTGCATGGTGGCTGCATCCAGGGCTCGCCATCAATCTGCATGGGCAGCCTCCGTGATGTCCTGTACAGATGAAGATAGAAGTGGTTGGGTCGGGCGCACACACTCATGCAAACATCTGGTTCTTCCTTTACTCTCTTTTCACTAAATATATTTCCTCTTTATGTTATTATCTAAAACTGCCGAGATAAATATTCTTCAGTTTTTGAGCTGGTTTGACAAGATTACAAGATGAGTTGCCATGGTAACCAGCATGGTTAGGAAATTACAGTTATGAATGATTTCACAGACCCACGGAGAGATGATCCGAGGCAGCTCTTACATCTTTGGTGTTACTCAGAACAACATCCCATTCACGAGGGACTTTTTTTCATGTTTGCCACACAATTCCGTAGTATTTCTTCAGATAAAATCGCAATATTTAACCTCTAACATTTTCCTCCCAATCAAAAGTTCTATGCATCCTCGTTGGTGTAATGCTAATCTCATTCATGTTGCGTTTGTGGAACACAAATTCAGCAGTAAAAATCCAGCTGTTATTGTGACCTTTTGAACGTCACGTGCAAATTCAGATATCCACGAGGAACCGTGAGATCATTTTTAGTCATTTTTATTCACCAACAAGTCGGAAAATGGCCACGGCTTTGATATGATAAGAATTGGCATGCAATGTTTTGACAAATGGGGCCTCATGGAACAAATTATCGTGAAGAACATTTTGGGGTTGACTTCCACTTTCACATGCATTTTTAGGGGTTATTGACAATGCAAGATTTTCCCTTTTCGGTTTTAACGTTACTTCAATGAATGGCCCAATTTTAAAACAATTATTATATTTCGGGCACAACTGATGAAAGGTGTATAGAATTGAAGCTACAATAGTGGCTGCAGCTGCGCTATGCCGCTACAAGATGGACCTATGCCAAAAAAAAAAAAAAAAAATACAATACAATATAATACCATACACTTATAAAGATCGATATTGCACTTTTGCAACCGCTGCAGCTGTCACGAAATGCTTAACAGACAATTTAAAATACTAAACTGAATGAATTAGAATCTTTATCCATATATAAGGTGCATCAGTTTACAAACACACTGTGGGATTTTGAGAAAATAGAATGCCTTATAATGCATATTCGCAATGGCAGTGGAGGAAATTAGATAATTGAAATTTTCCAGCTATATCAGTCATTCTTATGATTGAATCGGCGATCAAGTATCTTTTTTTTAACCCTGACCGCTGATGGATGCCAAAATTCCTGATTTAGGTCACGAAGGAAGCTAAAGTGTACTTAAGTTTCCTTTGAGCAAAAGGAAGGGTAATAATCTCATCTCATCTCATCTCCCGTACCACTTATTCCTCATTAGGGTCGCGGGGGTTGCTGGAGCCTATCTCAGCTGTCTTCGGGCACGAGGCGGGGGACACCCTGAATTGGTTGCCAGCCAATCGCAGGGCACACAAAGACATAAAACAGTCACTCTCAAACTCACAATTTGGTCAATCTACCTGCCATGCATGTTTTTGGAGTGTGGGAGGAAACCGGAGGACCCGGAGAAAACCCACGTAGGTCCGGGGAGAACATGCAAACTCCACACAGGGAGGCCGGACCGGGACGCGAACCGGCGACCGCTGCACTGTGAAGCCGGTGTGCTAACCACTCGACTACCGGGCCACCCAGGGTAATCATATTATTACATTTTATTTACGGTGTAAGCGCCTTTCAAAGCTCTCAAGGACACGTTACAATCATAATACAGGGACATAAATAAAACCACAGATAAAATTATAAGAAGGGTACAGTTTATACTGACATCCACAGACAATATAGTCTTCAGTGAACCCAACAGCCATGTAATGGCAGGTGGGAGGAAGCCAGAATACCGGGCGAACAAGCAAACTCCACACATGAAGTTCTGAGCCAAGATTTGAACTAAGAACCTCTTAACTGTAAGAAAGACAGAAAAACCCCATATACCACCGTGCAGACACTGCTTGACTTGTAAATATTTTTTTCCCCTGCTTCGGAAAATTAGATATTTTTCCAACATAGATCTTCTGGGGGGAAGCCATGCAAAGCCAGAGGAGACAAAACATCTTCAGCAACTCCTTTAGCAGATATCTAGAATTTATAATGTGCAGATATACCATTGTTTGGAAATCTTCCAATGTGAAAATGACTCATTAACACGGAAGAAAATAACAATGTGGATAAGAATCATTCCAGCTGTAGGTTAAGGATGGGTATGGGTGGAGATGTGGGGGAGACATGAGACAGTTGCATTGGAATGGAAGAGAAGTGGGTCAACCCAGATACGAGAGGTTGTTAGCGACCTGATGGTGACGTTGGCACACTGAGCCAGGCGGCGCCCGGCGCTCTTCAGCCCCGTGTAGATTTGACCCATCTCAATGGCGCCCTCCAGACCCACCACCTCCAGGAGCTGGTCGCTAAAGTCTGGACACACAACATATGCTAACAGTTAGCCCACTTGCTTTGCACAAATTTAAGGCAAGAACCTGGTTCATTAAAACAGGAAGTATTGTATTTTTTGAAAAAGTTTTTTTTTTCAAACTTTGAGGGGTTTGGTCATGTCAGAGCAATAATCAAGTTGTTTTGAAAAAACATCAAATGTGGGATGTTGTTGGGATTAAAAATGAATGACAAGTACCACAGTTTCTTCATATTTTTAAAACAACTTTCTTCAAACCTCTGGGGACTTTTTTTCTTTTGGCAGCAAAACCCAGACTGCTTCTGAGTGATAGCCAATGCACATTATATGGACATCACTTTTGACTTCAAAGGCAGAAACGATTTTTAGAAGTGATTTCACTCAAGCTCTGGGAGACTAGTTCAAAGTAAGAATCCCAGTGATTTTGATTGATATTCACCCAGTGATGTGAGGAAGTGGAGAATTGTATCTCTCCATCCATTTAATGATCCGCTTTTCATCACAATGGTCACGGGCTGTGCTATAGCCTGTGACAGCTTTTCTACTGTACAGGAAGTAGGCAGGGTAGGCTCTGAACTTGGCTGCCAATCAGAGGGCATTCAAGAACGGAGAACTATCCACACTGACACTCACACCGAGGGACAATTCAAAGTGTTCCATTCAATTACCATGCATGTTTTTGGAATATAGGAAGAAACCATTGTACAAGCAAAAATACCCGCGGATGCATGCTGAGAATATATACTGTATATGGGAGAAAACATTGCTGGTATGAGGGACTCAGTAGGACGCATCTTTTTGGGTCACCCTCCCGAAAGAGGAGTGTGTAAAAGTGATTGACAGCTGTGTCAGACGAGTACAGGTTTGCTTGCAATGAAATGGTGGACATTTGGAGCACATCTAGTACCATATGAATTTGGTACTTGAAACTCAGAATTGTGAGGTAGTATTGTGAATGTTGGACTGCTCTATTAAGTGGACATGTAGTCTCCTACATCCATGACATACCATGTTAATGACCAACAAAACTTTATTTTTTTTGCAAATAATTTCTGACATGAATTATGAATGATACAACTGTTTCATTTGCACAGCCGTTGTGCTAATTTGTGAGCTGCGACAGCACAACAAACTCTCAGTGACAAACTTATCACTTATTTCACTTTTTCTTATTAACTGTGCACACATGCAAAAAAGCCTTCTGTGCTGGCTGGGGTGCAGGCCAAAGCGAATAAAAGCTATGTATTTTGTGGTGGGAGCGTAGCCTGAGGCTCTGCGCTCAGACACGTCCACACTGGCAGCCTGCTGTGAATGCAGTGCAAACGACATCAATAATTCCCCAATGTGGTTCGAGCTCACTCATCCCGTCGTTGCCTTTGTGTCTAAATGCAAACAGGACACTGTTGCGTGTCTCGATCAGAGCTGTACTGTAAATATTTATCTTTTTTTAAGTCAATAGTTTACAAATATATCCCTCAAACTCACCTTTTTATTGTAAATTATTTAATGGAAGGAGGTCAACGGCATGCAATAATACACAGATTAGATTGTTAAATTAATGTTCTTTACAGTGATTTGTTATTATGATTGAGAAGGGTGGATTTGTCGGTTTTACTCATTGCCAAAACATTTAGTTAATCAGCAGCTAATGTCTAACTTTTGTTTTTTGTGACCTGCAGGTTTGATAAGATGAGTCAGGGCTGCAGGCCAAGCGAAACAATGCATCAAGTTGTGTTTTCATTTCTGCTGACTCATTGTGGACACAGTTAAGTATAAAATAATTAAAAATCAACACAGAGGAACAGAATTGACCTTTACAATTTAAACATTCCAGAGCAAAGGGAGCAAGGAAATCAGACACAGCAAATCAAGATTGAAACTGAAGCAGTAGTGTTCATTGCTCATGCATCGTTAAAAGATTGTACTAAGATATTTTGGGGCAGCACTTTTTATGTACAAACAGAATCGTAAAAAAATGAAGTAGAAAATACACACACACACACACACACACACACACACACACACACACACACACACACACACACACACACACACACACGCACGCACGCACGCACGCACACACACACACACACACACACACACACACACACACACACACACACACACACACACACACACACACACACACACACACACACACACACAGGTACATACAGTTTACTGTACAGGCAGCTCTAACCAGGTATGGAACTCTCCCAGTCATCCCTCCAGTCAACTGCCAACACAAGCCAAACACTTGCCATCCATGAAATCAACTGCAAAGGAAGCGATGCAAAGCACACACAATCCCACACAACTACAGTGCTAGCCTAGTTAGTTCAGCTTTCTAAGCTAACAACGCTCTGTTACGTTCTCTTAAAGCACAGGTGTCAAAGTCCAGGCCCGCGGGCCAAATCCGGCCCGCCACATCATTTTTTTCGGCCCGCGAAAGCAAATCAAACTCCATGATTGGAGTTTGATTCCATGATGATTGCTAAAATCTGAGCCAAAATGTCATATTTTTGGATGTCAACCACAATAAAAGTCATTATTCTTGACTTCAGATTTGAAAACGAGGTATTGATTAATTTGCTGTGTGCTCTATATGTAATATTTGAAGGGATTTAAACATTCTAATGGGGTCCCCAAATTCATAACGGCCCTCGAGTGGAAACCATAACTACAATGTGGCCCGCGGCAAAAAATGACTTTGACACCCCTATCTTAAAACTTACATTTTGCTACAACTGTCATGACCTGGTTGGCGACCAATGGGTGGCGCTTTCGGGCCCGTCTGCACCTGGACAGGTGCTGGTCATCCCGATCAGTGGCGGACTGCCACGTTCGGATTGGCAACCAACGGGTAGCGCTGTCAGCCCTGCCTGCTGCCTCGCAGGTGCTGGTCGTTCCCAATCAGTGACACTCAAAAGGACTCCCGGCACGATCATTCGCTATCAGGTCATTGTTGTATGTTTTGTATGCAATTGTATGCATTGTGCATTGTGTATGCATTGTATGCTGTGCATGTGTTTGTTTCACATTGGCGGACTTTAAATCTTGGTTTTCTTTTGATACTTTGTATTATTTTCGTTCAGATGACTTTGATGTTTTACATTTTGTTCCTGCTGACTTTATTTTGAAACAATTTGACAATCACAACCTCCTGCTCCCTCCTGCCTGCTTTTTGGAACCCGCAACCGCCATCACCACCTTGCAAAACGTGACAACAATGAGCAGAAAACAATATTTTTTTTTACATCTTTTTAAAGAAAGAAGAATTCAAGTGTAGCTACACTTCTAATTTACAAATTTAATTTGTTCTGTGACTTGTACCTCAACAAATCAAATACAGTAAAGTCTCGTTATATCGATATCGGATATATCGATAGTCCCGGTTATATTGATACTATTTCAATGCACGCACGGAGAAAATTACATGCAAACAGGGTCGGATATATCGATAGTCCCGGTTATATCGATATTTTTTCGGACTCCCTTGAATATCGATATAACGAGACTTTACTGTAATAATAAAACATTTTATTTCTATGCACTTTTCAAAACTCTCAGTGACACTTTACAGTCACAGGATTTTTTTTCTGCGGGTGAGCTCAATTGTCTCTCTTTAAAATAACTAAAGTACTTACTGTTAATCCACTTCAGGCCACGAAACCCGCAAAAATCTTGTATGTGTTTTTATTGAAGAACAATAGCGGTGTATTGTTTAAAAAAATATGTAATACAATGAAACAAAAGAGAATAAACAGGGTTATTTGGTGCAAACTGGCTAAAGAGGAAAGTCGCTGCTGGTGATTGTTTACAGTTTTTTATGTGTTTAACTATTTGTTTTGTTCAACGGGCATCACTAATGATCAGAACTAAAGCGACTCAGCATCTGGGAATTGTTTTGATTTTGTGATGACAACAATGACTAACTCGAGCAAGGATTATCACCCAAACATGAAACCTCTCATCTCATCTCATTTTCCGTACCGCTTATTCCTCATTAGGGTCGTGGGGGTTGCTGGAGCCTATCTCAGCTGTCTTCGGGCACGTGTGCCAGCCAATCGCAGGGCACACAAAGACATACAGCAGTCACTCTCACACTCACACCTAGGGACAATTTGTAGTGGGCAATCTGCCTGCCATGCATGTTTTTGGAGTGTGGGAGGAAACCGGAGGACCCGGAGAAAACCCACGCGGGTCCGGGGAGAACATGCAAACTCCACACAGGGAGGCCGGACCGGGACGCGAACCGGCGACCTCTGCACTGTGAAGCCGGTGTGCTAACCACTCGGCTACCGCCCCAAACCTGAAACCCTAATTTGAAATTTTGACCCTTCTTTGACAATTATTTCATTTGAAATTATTTTAGAATCATGGCGCTATAGACACTCTGACAAAACTTGTTTTTCTCCCTTTGGTATATCACATTCATTCAACTCATATACAGAGCGTGATGACTTTTGTCACCTCACCTGAATGTATTGCATGAGGAATTTGAGTGCACAAAACAAAACAACAAACATTTGCAAGATTTGGCTGATGTTGAACACCATTCATAGATTACATCATTTTTTCTTGAACACAATCCCCCACTCGCTTCTTCATCTCACGCCTACTTGCACTTGCACTCCTCCGCTTCCTACCAGCACCAAACATGGGCACAGTGACCTGCCCTTGCCCCGCCGCGTTGAGGCATGATGGCGGAGTAGCCCCACTGTGCTCAGTGTTCTCACATCGGCTGCGCTTTGGAACCAACCATCAAACGGCATCAGCGAGGTAGAGCTAAGAATAGATGAGAACAGCCTCTTACATAATGCCAGCATGCAGCAATGCATCCTGGGATGCAATGGCATTTGCTTTGCCAAGTCACTGAGATTTGGCGGGTCTTTGTTTTGTCTCATTCCAGCCTGATGCCAGTGAATCATTCTTGACATGAAACATATACTGTAAGATACAAAAGCAGATTGTCGATAGCCTGACAATTCTGAGCACTTTTCGGGGTTTAAGATGAAAGAAAAATCAGCATTTTTATTACAATGTCTAACCTCATGATACTTTAATAATAATAATAATATATTTCATTTCTTAGCGCCTTTCAAAACTCTCAAGGTCACTTTACAGTCACAGGATTTTAACTTCAATTAATGTGAACAAGTAAGGGGACAGATTTCAAAATTGGGTTCATGTTTTAAATCAGACTTTCAACCAGTTGTTAGAATTCAAATCTGAGTTTCAAAGCCAGGTATGTCGATGAAAAGGTTTCTTCAGTTCAGCCGTCATCTGGACTTCTTTGAAGTTGTTGGATGTTTCGCTTCTCATGCAAGAGGCTTCTTCAGCGACTGAACTGAAGAAACCATTTCATCGACATACCTGGCTTTATGTTGTTCCTCTTGACCATCTGCCACAACTATATATATATATATATATATATATATATATATATATATATATATATATATATATATATATATATATATATATATATATATATATATATATATATATATATATATATATATATATATATATATGTGACGGGTGTCTCAACAGTGACTGTCTTCATCTCCACGATGCTGCCGTATTAATGAGACCAGACGCGTGGATGTGTCTTTTTATTTCTTTTATTTCTGCAACACAGTATGGCAGAAGGGATGGGTGAAGTCGCATGGGTTTCGTCTTGTGACTATATAGTCCAAGATGGCGCCGCGAATGGCAGCCTCGGTCACACGCTCCCTAGTATTGTTCCTGGTTTTGTCATTTTCATTTGTTCTTTGCGATCCTACGCGACTCAGTTACACGAGGGAAGAGTTACTGAGCATTGGGGAATCCACTCTTGGACTATTTTCACCGACTCACCAAAATCTACAAGGTTTTTCGGGGCTGCTCGCGAGCGGCGTAGCAGCTCTGTACGGAGCTTTGAGACGCCGGCGTAGGAGGGGGAAGCGAGCCGGCGTGCTCGTCAAGCTACGGCAGCGTTGATTTCGAACGCCGCTCCCATCGATCCACCTCGCTAATCTAAGCTCACTACCAAACAAGATGGACGAACTTCTGCTTCTCACAAAGACCAATAAAACGTTTGCCCGCTCTGCTGCGCTGTGCTTCACTGAGACTTGGCTCAGTGACCGCCACCCGGATTCCGCACTACACCTACCCGGATTCCGTCTCCTACGGGCCGACCGTGATACGGAGCAATCGGGGAAATCCAAAGGCGGTGGACTATGCTTCTACATCAACGAAGAATGGTGCACCGATGTCACGATGCTCGACGCACACTGCAGCCCTGGTTTGGAATCGCTGTCTCTCAACTGCAAGCCATTCTACTCGCCACGTGAGTTCGCTTCCTTTATTCTCGTTGCCGTGTACATCGCGCCACAAGCTAATGCTAACGCCTGTATACAAGCGCTAGCGGACCATGTAAACCATCTCGAACTAAAATATCCAGAATCACCCCTGATCATTTTGGGCGATTTTAATCAAACACGTTTAAACCGTGATGAACTTCCCAAATATAAGCAGCATATTGACTGTTTCACCAGAGGAGAAAACATTCTAGATCATTGTTACACAGCACTCAAAGGCGCATACCGGCCTGTTGCGCATGCAGCATTGGGTCTTTTTGACCACTATTTAATCCACTTAATTCCCACATACAAACAGAAACTCAAATGTGTAAAACCTGTAGTCAAGACAGTTAAAACATGGACAGATGAAGCAAAGTTATCGCTACAAGAATGCTTAGACTGCACTGATTGGAGCGTCTTTGAAACTTCAACGGGCACATTGGATGAATACACAGACACTGTAACATCATACATCAGTTTCTGTGAGGACATGTGTGTACCAACAAAGTCCTTCCGCTCATTCAACAACAACAAGCCATGGTTCACTCCCAAACTCAGTCAGCTTAGGAAAGAGAAAGAATCCGCATTTAAAAGCGGCGATCGAGCAGTTTACAAACTCGCCCGAAACAGGCTGACGAAGGAAATTAACATCGCAAAGAAAAGTTATGCAGAGAGGCTTAACAAACAGTTCTCCACTAACGACTCTGCATCGGTGTGGAATGGCCTGAAAGCAATAACAAATTATCGTTTACCTTCCCCCCAAGCAGTGTACAACAATGGTATGGCTGATGAGTTAAATACATACTTCTACCGATTTGAAAAGGACACCACCATTTCCCCGGTCTGCCCACCATTACCAGAAACTACCGTATCTCCGCCCTCTGCCCTACAGATCCACGAACTGGACGTTAGACGGCTCTTCAAGCAGCAAAAGATCAAGAAAGCTGCAGGACCTGACAGAGTGTCCCCCTCCTGCCTGAGAGTCTGCGCTGACCAGCTGGCTCCGGTCTTCACACAAATCTTCAACAGATCCCTGGAGCAGTGTGAAGTCCCATCCTGCTTCAAACAGTCTACTATCGTCCCAGTTCCAAAGAAACCAGCACCCTCGGGATTGAACGACTATAGACCTGTTGCTCTGACGTCTGTGGTCATGAAGTCCTTTGAACGCCTCGTGCTGAACCACCTAAAGAACATCACCGGACCTCTGCTAGATCCTCTTCAGTTTGCATACTGGGCAAACAGGTCTGTGGAGGATGCAGTCAACATCGGACTGCACCACATCCTCGACCACCTTGACAACACAGGAACCTACGCAAGGATCCTGTTTGTGGACTACAGCTCTGCGTTCAATACCATCATCCTAGAACTCCTCATCCCCAAACTTCTCCAGCTCGGTGTGTGCCCCACGATCTGCCAGTGGACCCTCAGCTTCCTGACAGGACGGACACAACAGGTCAGACTGGGAAATATATCATCCACAACACGAACCACGAGCACTGGAGCCCCGCAGGGATGCATCCTCTCTCCATTGCTCTTCTCTCTCTACACGAACGACTGCACCTCAACGCACCCAGCTGTCAAATTCATAAAGTTCGCAGACGACACCACGGTCATCAGTCTCATCAAAGACGGCGACGAGTCTGCGTACCGTCAACAAGTGGAGCAGCTGGAGCTCTGGTGCAGCCGTCACAACCTGGAGCTGAACACGCTGAAGACAGTTGAGATGATCGTGGACTTCAGGAAACATCCATCACCACAGCTACCCCTCACACTATCCAACTGCCTTGTGTCAACCGTTGAGACCTTCAAGTTCCTGGCAATCACAGTCTCCCAGGACATGAAGTGGGAGGTCTACACCAACTCTATCCTGAAAAAGGCCCAAAAGAGAATGTACTTCCTGAGGCTGCTAATGAAGCATGACCTGCCACAGGAGGTGCTGCAACATTTCTACACGGCTGTCATCGAATCCATCCTGTGTTCTTCCATCACCGTTTGGTTCGGGGCCGCCACAAAAATGGACAAAATCCGACTTCAACGGACAGTTAGGACGGCGGAAAAAATCATTGGCACCGCCCTACCCACTCTCGAGGACTTGCACACTGCAAGAATCCAAACTAGTGCGCGGAAAATCCTACTGGACCCTCCGCACCCTGCCCGCCACCTTTTCCAGCTACTCCCCTCAGGCAGGCACTCCCGATCCATGCGCACCAAATCCAGCAGACATTTAAACAGCTTCTTCCCCCAAGCCATTAACTCTTTGAACTCTTTGAACTCTTTCAACAGTAGCCAAAATGGAACTGTATAGTGCCACTTAGCAGTTTTTTTGACGACGATACTAGTGCAGCGTGTTCTACCGGAAACAAATTCCTTGTGTGTTCTACATACTTGGCAATAAAGATTATTCTGTTTCTGATTAACCTGAATCTCCTTTATTATTATTATTATTATTATTATTATTATTATTATTATTATTATTATTATTATTATTATTATTATTATTATTATTAAAAACCAGGCTGAATGATTCAAATTAGGGGTTAAAGACTGTTTTACGGTTTTACACATTGGTCATGATTTTACGAGTGGAGTTGGGCTTTGAAATGAGGGTTTCTTGCCTAGGAAAGACTTTCAAGCAAGTTTTATAGGATTTAAACATCATTATTATTTCAAAACTAACCATTATAGAGAGCAATTTGTCCCATTGATTTCAATTTTATGGCTTGTTTGTTTATTAATCATATATGTCCATGTCCATGTTAGTGCTTTGTTACAACTTCACCTGTTGTTAAAATCAATGTGTATTGTATTGTACTGTACTGTACTGTACTGTACTGTACTGTACTGTACTGTACTGTATTGTAATGTATTGTATTGTATTGTATTGTATTGTATGCAAACAAGCAACAGAAAATGTTGAACTACAAAGTTTAAAAAAATGTTTAAAATAAGAAAATGACATGAATAGTCATTGTTAAACACTGCCTACATATTAGATAATAGTAGGGTGTAGGAAGAAACTTATCTGGTCCTTCCCTTGCTCTTTCTTTGACTTACTTCAGAGTAAACAGAGTAATTTTTGCGTCTGTCTCAAATGGACACCCACCAGACAGTTTAATGAGAAAATTGTCCCTGATGGAACAGTACCCCAACACACAAATATTAAGCTTTTCTCCATTACACAGTAAGAAGATTGCTAACTAACACATGAATGAACAAGCTATAATTTAATTCTTTTTTTATTTTTATTTTTTAAACATTTTACAAGTCGCACGTTTAATATTAATATTTTCTCACTAAACTGCCTTGTTGGTCTGTATTTCACACAGACGAAAAAATTACTCGCAAATATTTCAAGGTTTTGTTGTAAGTCATCATTATTTTACAAGTTGTAACAGTTTGAGATTGAGGCAAACATTTTGTGTTTTCTTCCAACTGGCTGAGCCGCCTGTTATTGTCTTTGGGTGGTCTGAGTTGTGGCAGATGGTCAAGAGGAACTACAGTAGTTCACCTCTGAGGGAGGGAAAAGTCGGGGGAGAGCACTTGGCTCTGGGACAAAGAACGTCTTGTTACTATGATACCGTCCAAAAATAAAATGCGCCTTATGTTAATTGATTCGAGAAGATGGAGCACAAACAGTCCTATGTCTGTGCAGATATTTTTTTAACATAATAAATAAATAAATATTGCATTGGTGCCAAATTATATATCAAGACTTGACTTTAGTCGAGTGGTTAGCACACTGGCTTCACAGTGCAGAGGTCGCCGGTTCGCGTCCCAGTCTGCCCTCCCTGTGTGGGCCCGTGTGGGTTTCCTCCCACACTCCAAAAATATGCATGGCAGGCAGATTGACCACTCCAAGTTGTCCCTAGGTGTGTGTCAGAGTGACTGTTGTACGTCTCTGTGTCGATGCGATAGGCTGGGAACCAATTCAGGGTGTCCCCCGCCTCGTGCCCGAAGACAGCTGAGATAGGCTCCACCATCCCCCGCCACACCCGAATGAGGAATAAGCGGTATGGAAAATGGATCGATAACATCTATAATCTATAACAATGATTTTTGCTCAAAACTTTCAGAAAGCTACAGTGAACATTGTCAAAATGATTCTAGTTGGATCAGACTTACAAAAAAATCATTCAGGTTGTTTAGACCACGCACACATGCTTAAGCTCGAAACGCACATAAACATTTTAAATGGTTGCAATTGGTGGAGTGCTCCAGGAGAACAACTTAACTCAACACGCATATCACCATATCTCCACTGAGGATTGTGAGTTTCCTCCTCCGAACCAGATGTATGTCGTAGTATCAGGGTCAATGGGAAAGGCAGCGTGGTGCCACGGGGCATCCAGAGTGCCAACAGTTCAACAAAACCTTATAGGACAATAAAAGGAAGAAGATTGTCTTACAGTAGGATTATCAGGAAATTGCACTTAAAAACTTCTCATTTGTGGAATTGATTTTGATCATACAACATAAACAATATGCCTCAACTTTGGTGAAAGTAGATGGCTAGCATATTACCACAAATTGGTCTAAGCTACCATAAAATGATAGTTCACTGTGGTAGATTCATTATTTTATAATCTATTTGTATTAATTTTTAATAGGGGAAAAAGAAACCTGCTTTGGTATGTTGACCAGTTCAGCTCCAAATGTTGGTTTTAATCAACGTTTTAGTTCAGGCCAGCAAGAGACCCAGGCATTCTGCTACATATCAGTATCTTGGCGGCTGCTCAAGGGGCTCTTCTATTTCGGGCTTCCTTTCACTTAATTAGATATTTTTCTGTTGCATGTCGCAATCGAGGAGTCCGTAGCTCCAATTACCTCTGTTTTAGCCGTGAACAGAAAGTTTTGCAGTTAGAAACACGACAGAGGTAGCAAATTTATGATTGTCGGCGTGACCGTTTTGAAATCACAGTAGTAAACAAAAATTTGTCTTGACAATCCTGAGGATAATTTTAAAAGACATACGCAAAGTAGGCCTTTGCCCACGTTGATATGGATGGGGGGGAGGGGTGTTTAGAAATTTCCCCACCCTTCCGATTTCAACTCAATTACCTGCTGGAGATTCCCAGGAGTTGTCCTACATCATCGCGTTAGTGGAAGGTCACCCAATTTTCCCACCAGCCACTCGACAGCTCAGTGACTTCCGACAGGAAATATTCCTAGCCTCGCAAATCGGTAGAGTGGGAGTAGACTGGCAGCAGAATCTGGGTAATTATAGTCTTCTGTTTTTGTTCAGTGAGAACAAAAAACAATTGGTTGTCTCTGGATGCCATAGGCCCAAAATAGTGTCAGACCCGGCTTGAGCGCTGTCAGCCACTCGAAGTGGGAGCATACTGCCAAAGGACCCATGTCAAAGATGTATTCTTGATACAGTATCACCTGGAGTTTTTCTTTTCTCGATATTAAAAAAATTAAATGGTGGTCAAAATGGAGAGAAATGTGTTTTGTGTTGGACATAATAAATATATGAGAAAGTACACATTAGTACTGTGCTTTTATCAACATTAGCAAAACAAAAAACATTTGTTTTGGATAAAAATAAAAACGTTTTTTTTTTTGCTATGTTCTGCTCCGTGTTTGATTTCAGCAGCAGCCAGCGTGGGGGGCGTGCTTCTTCAGCTGTGCACTTGTTTCTCATTCACAATCAAGCCTGGATGCCAGACTATCAGGTTTCCAAGTCTTCGGATTATTGACCTTGTTTGCTGTTGCCTCAAATTCATGTCGAGGGTGACATGTTTTACAACCCCTAACAAGCACTGACTGTATGACTATTTTGCAAAGCCCTGTTGGAGAACCAATGGATTTGCAAGGATATCTTGAACATTTTCCATATTTCCTTGCAACAAAACCTGTTTGGCAAAAGCAAAAACTGTTTGTGCAAAAACATTTTATGAACCCAGAGGAAGAGCTCTAGCAGCAAATTACAAAACACCACTCGGCATGCTGCGTTCTGTTGACCAATCCTGTACGATAAAATCACTCCTCCTGGGTGTCCCTGATCACGTGCTCTACCCAATGTTCTCGCTTAGTGGGCAGAATCCCAGTTTGGACATAAACCATACAACATTTGAAAATAACTCGGCTTCTTCAATCAATGCGTATCCAGAAGGTACAA
>NC_142741.1:14109412-14219412 GCF_051943395.1 Hippocampus bargibanti
CCCGTCCTGGTCCATAGAAATTACAACAACAACAAAAAAATCCTGCCCCACCCCACCTCAGTGACAATGATTCCCACTCCCGGACATCTCCCATGTTATTAAAATTAAAACCCAAACAAACAATGAAGGTTTTATTTTATCTATTAAATTTGGGCCCATTAATCTTCATGGACTCTTCCAATTTTGTGGAGCATTTTTTTTCCAAATGTGGGGCACGCATATCAGCAGAGCGCAAAATCTGTCTGTCTGCATCTCAGCCAAAATCAGCAAAATCATGTTACAGTACACTACCTGTGTCACATCTTAGACTTAGATTGTTTTAGGTTGGGTCAGTGAAAGTAAAGGTGGCGAAGGTCAAACAAGAAGCCTACAATGACTTGTGTGCGAAGCTTAACAGCAAGGAAGGAAAGACTGATCTTTACACGTTGGCGAGACTGAGAGATATAGATGGTAATGACCTGCAGCAGGTTAGGGTGGTATCCCCTCCCAACAGTTCTGGTCAAATCCTGCTTGCCATCTCTCCTTCCATTCATTTCAGCCATTATTCACTCATCGCATTTACATACATTTATTTACATTTCGCTTGTGGTCGACGTGCACATTCCACCATGATGTCCCTGATCCACTGGTGGAAAGACGCTTTGATCCTCTCCTTTTTCATCTAGAACTGCTTCATGTCATCACAAAGAGGGTACAGCAAGTCCTGAAGAATGAATGTCTCTCTATGTCTTTGTTTTGTCATATTGTCTCTATGCTGTCATATTATTTGTTGTTTAGGTTTTTTTGTTATTTTGACTTCAAGACGGCACCGCGAGAGTTGCTGCCTTTCCAGCAGCTCATGTATTTTGTTTTTCTACTTTCATTCCTTTCATCACTTTGCTGCTGTGAAATGTAAATTTCTCCACTGTGAGACTAATAAAGGCATATCCAATCCAATCCAATCCAATCGCTATCCTCAGGAATCGTCCCTGTCCCTCTCAAAACGGTGGCTGTCACACCAATTCTTAAAAAGCCTGGATCTGATCCCAATGACTTCATGAACCTTCGCCCCATTTCTCACCTTCCTTTTATTTACAAAATCCTAGAAAAGGTTGTGTACTCCCAGCTACACTCTCACCTCTCCCAGAATGATCTCTACGAACCATTCCAATCTGGTTTCCGCCCCCACCACTGTCTCCAGCAAACCCGACGCCTCTCTTGCAACTTCTTCCCTTTCACTCTGCCTCTCTGAAATTAAATCCTGGTTTGCCCATAACTTTCTCAAACTTAACAGTGAAAAAAACTGACATTCTCCTCGTTGGTACCAAATCCACCTTGAGTAAAGCTACAATTCAACCGTTCTACCTCCCATCAGGTCAAAAAGCCTATGTGTCATCCTTGACAGCTCACTATCCTTCCACTCCCGAATAGACTATTGCAATTCACTTCTCCTTGGTGTCCCTCAGAAACCTCTCCGCAAACTTCAACTCGTCCAGAATTCTTCAACCTGGATCATCACCAGAACCTCATCCTTTCACCACATCAACCCCGTCCTCCAAGAGCTCCACTGGCTCCTGGTCAGACGTAGAATCAACTTTAAAATTCTTCTTCATACATTTAAAGCTACCCATAACCTTACCCCCCATACCTATCTAACCTTCTTCAAATTTCTATTCCCTCTCATTCCATCAGATCCTCTTGCTCCCTCCACCTCTGTGTGCCCCCCATCCTGCCCGTCTCAGCATGATGGGGGACAGAGCTTTCAGCTGGTCTGCCCCCAAACTCTGGAACTCACTTCCTACCAACATTTGTAAGATCGATTCTCTTCCCACCTTCAAATCCCATCTCAAAACCCACCTAGCTCTTTCTCTTGTTTCTATTTATAATTGTATTTTATTTATTGTATTCTATTTGTAATTGTATTTTATTTATTATAGTACCTATGCTTCTCTGTGACTGTAAAGTGTCCTTGAGAGCTTTGAAAGGTGCTTAAAATAAAATGCATTATTATTTATTTTTACACTTGTGTGACCGCTATGAATGTCCAACTGTTACTTAAACACTTAATGAATAATTTATGATTGCCACAGTTTGCCTATGCAACAGTTTATTTCCTGTGGGAAATCTAAATCCCCAACACTTGGAAGTTGACCAGCATTCCAGAAGAGATTGTATTACACCCTCGCTTCTGCGATTTAGAAAGCATGGTTTTGAAGTATGAATCTGGTGTTTGAAGTTATTGTTTGCTCATCGTAATTTAGTAGGCTAAACAAAAACTCAACAATCCCCCTAAACATTAGCACATGAAGTACTGTCCTGTAATGTACACAGCAAACTCTTTACAATTAAAAACATTTAAATTGTACAACGGTTTTGAGCTATTCCCTGAGAAATAAATTCATCTACAGGACACCAGGTGAAAAACAGGCAAGAGGTAAAGTGGAGTATGAGGCTCGTGGATTTATGTTTGAGTGAAAGTGTTGTGTTTCTGCTCAGCTAGCATAAAGAGATCACGATACAATTGGGAGTGAGTACAGCATATGTTTCTTAAAGAGGATACTTGAAGGACCGAGTACAAGGACGGAGTGGGAGAAGCAGGTCAGCGCTTAAACAGAGGTCAGGAAAGACTGCAAAGGCTCTCAGAGCCACTCACAACATGTTTTGTATGTGAGCGTGTGTGTGTGTGTGTGTGTGTGTGTGTGTGTGTGTGTGTGTGTGTGTGTGTGTGTGTGTGTGTGTGTGTGTGCGAATGTGCATGTGTGTGTGCGTGTGTGTGTATATACTTCACTGTAAGTGTACACTCCTGTACACGGGCCTATTTTCTGTCTCAGACCAAATTTCATTGGGCATTTTCAGAGCAGATAGAAAGAGGCATTTGTGCAGTCGTGAGACTGAACCCACCCAACTTGCTTTCTGGCCAATGGAAGCAGCTCTGCATATTCCCTTTAAATTCAATGCAGGAGAGAAGAGGCACGAGCTCGACATGGCGGAAGGATAAACTTACCCAACCCATTATTTACAGCTTTCACAACTGCTGCAATTGTAACACAGTGTCACATCTCGTTGCCATCCGGGGCGCGCCCCGCCCCTCCTGTCACCTCCTCCGCCAATCTTGGGAGACGGCCCCTCCAATCATCATTCACCTGGGTTCCCACAGCTGATTGTCATTCACTGATTGTGCCTTCTGCCTATATCTGTCTGTCGCTCACTACCGTCTCCGTCGGAGTATTTTTGGTCATTGCCGTTTCCACTTCCGTGTTGCCAGGTCTGCTGTCATTTAGTTATCTTCCTCCACTCTTCCCTGTTTGTTATTATTTGATGCATGTTCCAGTAAAGACTCTTGATCCATCCAAGCCTGTCACGCCGTGTATTTCGGGTCCTTCCCCATCGCCAAGATTCCGTCGCTCGAGTTCTGCCTCTTTGCACTCGAGCGTCGTAACACAATACTCCGACCACCCATGGACCCCGCCGGCGATGACAGGTACTTTGCCGCCCTTGTGCAAGAGGCGGAGCGTTCGAGCCAGCTGGCCCAGGCGATTGAGGAAATGCGCTACGCCACTTCCTCGCTGGCTCAACGCCTCAAGGAGATGGAAACATGCATCGCCACCCTCACTGTTCCTTCCTCCCCGCCCGTGGGCAGGCGCACTCCCCCGCTACCCCAACCCTCACGCTACGCAGGCGAAACCGAGTGCTGCGCTCAATTCCTCATGCAGTGTGCGCTCGTGTTTGAACAACATCCTGACGCCTACGTTAGCGATGAGGCTAAGGTAGCCTTCATCACCAGCCTGCTCGCGGGTGAAGCCGAAACATGGGTGCTGGCGGTACGAGAGTCCCGACCGGAGCTGTGCGCCTCGTATCAGGACTTCGTGGCCGAGATACGCCGGGTGTTTCACCATCCAGTGACGGAGGTCGAGGCGGAAGGGAGAATCCTCGACTGCGTCCAAGGGGCCCGTTCGGCCGCAGAATACTCCGGCGCTTTCCGGATCCAGGCCGCTGGCAGCGGCTACGGCGACCGAGCGTTGAGGGGGGTGTTTCGTCGCGGCTTGAATTCCGACCTAAAGGATGAGTTGGCTACCCGCGACGCCGGCACCACCTTCGATGACCTCGTCGAGATTGTCATCGGCTTGGATCATCGTCTCCGAGAGCGGCGAAAGGAGCTGAGCGACCGACGGCCCGAGGTACCCCGAAGCCGACCTCGGTCGACCACACCCGGCAGCGACCGCGCGCAGCCCCAGGAGGGACTCCTTGAACCTATGGTGATAGGGGGGGGAGACGACCGCGCCAACCCGAGGGCTCGTCGCACCCGAGGCCCCCAGCCTAGGACCCACGGCCAATGTAAGTCCCCGCCGAAACGGCGTCCGTTGGGGGCTAAGTCCACTACACGAGTCACACGTTGGAGCTGGAAAGTGAACTATTTGGCCCCTCCAGCTCCCAAAGAGTGCGGGCACTAGTGGACTCGGGGGCCGACGGGTGCATCATCGACCCCCACTTGGCCGACCTTTTGGGCTGCCAACTTATAGATCTCCTTCCCCCTAAGGAGATCGTCGACCTGGATGGCCGATTATTAGCCCGGGTCACCCACCTCACGGCCCCACTTAAGCTCCGAGTGGCAGGCAACCATGTGGAGCACAGCCAATTTTTTGTTATGCCCTCCCGGAACGCGCCATTGGTCTTGGGTCTCCCCTGGCTCAAGGCATATGACCCATCCATTTCTTGGGAGGGCCCCACCATTCAGGGCTGGAGCCCCTACTGCTACGCAAACTGCCTGCGGTCGGCTACGGCAGGGCGTAACCCCTCCCGCGGTGGCCCGCCCGAGGCCATCTGCCTCAAAGGCGTGCCACAGTGCTACCACGACCTGCGGGAGGTGTTCAGCAAAGACAACGCCCAATCCCTGCCGCCCCACCGACCGTATGACTGTGCTATTGACTTGCAGCCAGGGGCTCCATTACCGGACTCCAGACTTTACCACATTTCACAACCGGAACGGGAAGCCCTGAGCACTTACATAGACTCCTCTCTAGCGGCGGGACTCATTCGCCCGTCACGTTCCACGCTGGGCGCAGGGTTTTTCTTTATCGACAAAAAGGACGGATCCCTGCGCCCATGCGTTGACTACCGGGGCCTGAACGACATCACCATCCGCAACAAATACCCTCTCCCCCTCATGGATTCGGCCTTCACGCCCCTTCAGTCCGCCACCATTTTTTCAAAATTAGACCTTCGTAGCGCCTACCATTTGGTCCGTATCCGTGCGGGGGATGAATGGAAAACAGCCTTCAAGACACCTTTAGGGCACTTTGAATACCTGGTGATGCCGTTCGGGCTCACGAACGCGCCTGCCGTATTCCAGAATTTGATAAATGATGTGCTCAGGGACTTCCTCAATGTTTTTGTTTTTGTTTACCTTGATGACATTCTTATTTTTTCTCGCTCTGCAGAAGAACACCGGCAACACGTCCGACGGGTCCTGGCGCGGCTCCTGCAAAACCGGCTCTATGTGAAGGCAGAGAAGTGTAACTTCCATGTCCGCTCTCTGTCGTTCCTGGGGTTTGTTGTGGAGCAGGGGCAGCTCAGGGCCGACCCCGCCAAAACCAAAGCGGTGGTGTAATGGCCGATCCCAAAGACGCGCAAGCAGCTTCAGCGGTTTTTGGGGTTTGCCAACTTCTACCGCCACTTCATTCGCGGGTATAGTCAGAAGGCACTCCCCCTCACTAACCTCACGTCCACCAAGCTCCCTTTCAGGTGGACTCCCGATGCCGAGGGGGCTTTCAACCGCCTCCGTCTTGCCTTCACCAACCCTCCTGTTCTGCGTCTTCCCGACCCGGAGCTCCCGTTCACGGTCGAGGTTGACGCATCCGAGTCTGGAGTAGGGGCCGTCCTTTCCCAGCGCTCTCCCACCGACCAGAAGCTACGCCCATGCGCCTTCTTCTCCCGCCGGCTCAGCCCCGCCGAAGCCAATTATAACGTCGGCAATCGGGAACTGCTGGCGGTCGTCCTGGCCCTGCAGGAATGGAGACACTGGCTTGAGGGAGCTAAACACCCCTTCACCGTCTACACGGATCACAAAAACCTGGCGGCCATCCGGTCGGCCAAGAGACGTAACTCACGGCAGGCCCGATGGTCACTCTTCCTCACCCGTTTTGACTTTTCTCTCACCTACTGCCCAGGGTCACAGAACACCAAGCCCGACGCCCTATCCCGTATCCATGAGCCGGCAGAAAGGGAGGAGACCACCGCCAACATCCTGCCGGCCCAGCGCATCCTGGGCGCCCTGAGGTGGGAGGTTGAGAGAAAAGTCCAGCAAGCCCAGGGAACTACCACCATCCCCAGGGGCTGTCCCAAGGATCGCCTGTTCGTCCCCCCCCCCTCTACGCACTGAGGTGCTTATCTGGGGGCACACATCTAAGATAGCCTGCCACCCGGGGGTCAACAGGACGATCCAACTCATCGCCCAACGGTTCTGGTGGCCGGGGTTTAGGAGGGACATCACCCTCTTCGTGAAGGCCTGCCCGACCTGCGCCCGTGGAAAGGCCTCCCACCAGCCCCCGGCCGGACTCCTCCAGCCCCTACCGGTTCCGTCCAGACCCTGGTCCCACATCTCCGTCGACTTCGTGACAGGCCTTCCCCCCTCCCGTGGCAAGACGGTCGTCCTCACCGTAGTGGACCGATTCTCCAAGTCGGCCCACTTCGTTCCGTTAACCAGGTTGCCGTCCGCCACCGAGACGGCTCAACTCCTGGTTAACCATGTCGTCCGTCTCCACGGGATTCCGACGAACATCGTGTCGGACCGGGGACCGCAGTTCGTGTCCAAGGTATGGAAGCGTTTCTGTCGGTCCCTAGGGGCATCGGCGAGCCTGTCGTCTGGTTACCACCCCCAGACCAACGGACAGACGGAGAGGAAGAACCAGGACCTGGAGGCGGCCCTCCGGTGCGTGTGCCTCCACAACCCGGCGTCGTGGGCCCTGCACCTACCCAGGGTGGAGTACGCCCACAACTCCCTGGTCTCCGCAGCCACAGGTCGGTCCCCATTCATGTCCGCCTGTGGCTATCAGCCGCCCTTGTTTCCCACACAGGAAGGCCAGGTGGAGGTCCCGTCTATCGATCATCACCTCAGACGGGCCCACAGAGTCTGGAAGGAGACCAGGGACGCCCTGTCACGCACCGCATCCCGGAACCGGCGGGTGGCAGACCGCCATCGGCGGCAAGCACCCAGCTACCAGGTCGGGCAGGAGGTCTGGCTATCCACGAAGGACCTTCGGCTGGCAGGGTCCTCGGCCAAGCTGGGCCCACGCTTCACGGGTCCCTTCCCCATCGAGGCCATCCTCAGCCCGGTCTCGGTGAGGCTCCGGCTCCCACCCACCATGCGGATCCACCCCGTTTTTCATGTTTCCCTCCTCAAGCCAGTGGAGACCAGCCCCTTAGCCCCCCACGCCCGCCCCCCCACCTCCCCCCCGGATATTGGACGACGGACCAGTCTACACCGTGCGGGAGATACTGGACTCCAGGCGCAGGGGCAGAGGAGTGCAGTACCTGGTCGACTGGGAGGGCTATGGACCTGAGGAACGTCAATGGGTCCCACGTTCCTGGATCCTCGACCCATCCCTCACCCGGGCGTTCCATGCGGCTCACCCATCCAAACCTGGTGGGCCGCCGAGAGGCGTCCCTTGAGGGGGGGGCACTGTCACATCTCGTTGCCATCCGGGGCGCGCCCCGCCCCTCCTGTCACCTCCTCCGCCAATCTTGGGAGACGGCCCCTCCAATCATCATTCACCTGGGTTCCCACAGCTGATTGTCATTCACTGATTGTGCCTTCTGCCTATATCTGTCTGTCGCTCACTACCGTCTCCGTCGGAGTATTTTTGGTCATTGCCGTTTCCACTTCCGTGTTGCCAGGTCTGCTGTCATTTAGTTATCTTCCTCCACTCTTCCCTGTTTGTTATTATTTGATGCATGTTCCAGTAAAGACTCTTGATCCATCCAAGCCTGTCACGCCGTGTATTTCGGGTCCTTCCCCATCGCCAAGATTCCATCGCTCGAGTTCTGCCTCTTTGCACTGGAGCGTCGTAACACACAGGACTTTACAGAACATTCAAAATACTATGTCCAAGAAATCAGAATATTGATCCAAACAGATTATGAATTGTGCGCTGTCGTCTTTTGATAGAAGCATTGATCATTAATTTTAGAAGAAATTGATTTGAATGTTTTGTAATTTCGCAACTAAACCCCTCCTTCTGCATCAAAAAGACTCATTGGTCCAGGGAAGCAATTCGTTTACTCGTCCTACTTTTCACAATGACAGTTGACTTTACTGTACAAATATGAGCGTGTTATGCTAATGTAGCTGAATGAGTGGTTGGTGCTTGAGGCTAATGCCTGCACACAAACAAAAAAATGGATTAAAATGTCCCATTGAGACGTTGTCGTGATGTTCTACTGAGAGTACCCTCGCCATCTCCATGATGTGGCAGAGGACAAAAATGAACGTTGTTGCTGTCCTTCGCTCGGGACAGAGAGTAAACTCATCAACTTGCACCCACCTTGCATGCAAAACTTGAGCTCTTTGGGGTCGGTGACGGTGCTGCACGGGATCCTCTCGGGAACCTTTTTGCTCATACGGTTGTAGTTCCGCCGCCTCTTGGTTTCACCCCACAGGTTGGAGCCGCCATGCATGCTGGGAATGTTGAGCACGGCGATGCCCTCCAAAGAGGTGTTGCTTAAGTCCAATATGATGCCGTCGCACTGAAGCACAGAAAGTTAGCACAAGTATTAGTGAGCAGTCATTTTTAGACAGCATCCCAAAAAATAAAGACAACTACCAAACGAAATGAAGCGGACAGTTTTTTTCTCATAGAGGACAGTTTTTTTTCTTCTTCACGTTGCAGTCTTTACGATTTGCAATGTGCATTCTGCTACATTGCAATGTTGATGTGAATTTGATTCATGCTTCATCCCGATTTAGGAGTGGCCCAGAACAATTTTCTTCTCACAATTGAAAAAAACAAATGGTGGCCCTTAAACAGGACTTGCAGTATACTCAATACCATTGAAAGTCATGAGAATGTGTGTGCATGTGAGTGAGTGTGCATGTGTGTGTGTGTTTTAATCCACCACGATTATCGAACAGCAAGCATGAATGTTGATATATTTTGTCTTCACGCAAAACAAAAACCCAAAGTCAGTCATTTCTTCCACATCCTTCCACAATGATCAAGACGATGCTTGGTTAATATTCTTTCAATCGTCTTATTTTAACCTCCTATATTAGTTCAAATTGTTGCATTTGCCCGAGAGTGAGAGGCTTTCCGAATGGAAGACCTTTTATTGCCATATACTCAATACTCTTTCACAGCGTTGACTCACCTCAACCTCAATGCATTCGTTGAGCTTCTTGCAGGTCGCTGCAATGGTCTCGGTGGTGCCAAATTCAAAGTACCATAGTTTGTTCTTCATTCTGACAAGCAAAACAAAAAACGCGATCGATCAAGGACACACGAAGGAACAATTGGTATCCTGACATCACATATTTTTGTTGTTGTTTACATATTGAAGCTCTCCGCTGCCTTGAGTTATCAAAAAAGACTTTTAGTACCGCACGGGGCAATGTGACCCAGCAGGCCGAAATGCCCCAAAAGCAATTTCAATCCACACGAAGCCAACTGCTGTTAATTTTGCACAAAAACTGAATGTGTCCAATGTCCTCAGTGACCATATACACAGGGCTACTGTGCATACAACTTTGCCAAAGGCGTGATGACACACTGCCGGTGGACAATGTAAATCAGGGCATATACCAACCTGTCAGTCAAATCAATGAAGAGGCCAGTCTAAGCGGCACTGCACAAAAGTGCCTGGCGGACAGACATTTTGTGATTAATGCACTGTCATTTTTTTTATTTTTCATTGGGAATGAAACCTGAACATTCTTGCCGAATGTGAAGAACAAATACTGTATAGCTCTTCTAAAAAAAAAACAACTTGATCCAAAAGCTCGACACATAGGGCGAAAAACAATTTATGGGTGATTCACTTTAAAGTATGTAGTTGGATTCACTGGGATTATTAGTCAAGTAACTGTGGTTTGGCTTAATTCGAGAGGGTATGATGCAATGAGTTTCTTGTCATTTAAAAAAATATATAAATCAACTTGTCAAGACTGTAACTGTGGCCTTTCACACAATAGCAGCAAATTTTGCTTGGTGGTTGCTAATCAGAACTGAGCTCTTTTTCTCCATTGCTGTAGTTCGCTCTCCTCTTTCGATATTGTCATGATCTGGTTGGCGACCAACGGGTGGTGCTGTCGGTCCCGCCTGCACATGGACAGGTGCTGGTCGTCCCGATCAGTGGTGGACTGCCACGTTCGGATTGGCGACCAACGGGTAGCGCTGTCAGCCCTGCCTGCTGCCTCGCAGGTGCTGGTCGTTCCCAATCAGTGACACTCAAAAGGACTCCCGGCACGACCATTCGCTGTCGGGTCATTGTTGTATGTTTTGTATGCAATTGTATGCATTGTATGCTGTGCATGTGTTTGTTTAACCTTGGTGGACTTTTACACTTGGTTTTCTTTTGATACTTTGTATTTTTCTGTTCAAATGATTTTAACGTTTTAGATTTTGTTCCTGTTGACTTTATTTTAATACAATTTGTCAAACACAACCTCCTGCTCCCTCCTGCCTGCTTTTTGGGATCCGCAACCGCCATCACCACCTTGCAAAATGTGACAGATATCATGTGTGTGATATTATGTATAAGGGCTTCAAACAGACGTCAAGAGGTATTCCTCCAAGGAAAGGTTTCATTCACAACCACCTGCAACCGCAACCTTCCTTGACATCACTTGTATCTATTTACTGTCCCAGGCTTTCAATATTTGTAGCTTCCAAAAGTGAAAAAAAAATTCTGCTTACACCTGGCTTTTTCCTCTTTTACTGCTTTTATCTCGGTCATAAAAGCTGCATGTTCAGAAACAGAAGACACTCCTCATCAATTCTTGGTAAATTGACGAATTAATTTCATTGCATCAGTGTGCTTATCTGTTGTGGTAAATTGTTTCTCTTCTAGCTAAAAACCCACAATTAGAGATTCCTTGTCAAAACACACTAAATGTAAGACTATTGGACTTAGCCAAACAACTTAAAATGCTGTGTGACACACTAAAGTACCAATGCCCAAGGAGAAACCACCAGCTATGTGAACAACTACACTAAATGTGATCCGAGAGAAGACAACTTTGTGAAGGCCACGTGACTTAATTGCAAAGGGGAAGCAACTATGTACAGTAATACCTCAGTGTATGAACGCTTTAGCTCACGAACTTTTCGCCTCACGAACATTAAATTCGTAAGCTTATAGTCTTGGCTGACGAACTTGTTTTCGGCGGACGAACCAAACCACACAGCGCCACGGTGGCTGGCGGACTAGTTTTCGTCACCCCCTTTCTTTGAGTGCAGACGTGGTTTGTTATCGAGGATACTTTTGCTATTATGGGACCAAAAAAGACCCCACAACAGGCTAGTGTTAAGCCGAAGAGGACACAAAAGAAAATTACGGTCAAACAGAAGAAGGAGATCATCGAAAAACACGAACGAGGTGTGCGTTTGTGTGACTTAAGCGTCCCCGCAACAGTATGCTAAGTCGACCATTGCTACGTGTGGCTATGGGTGTTTCTGTGTTGTCTAAGCAACGGTCTCAGGCAATAGAAGAGGTTAAAAACTTCTGTTGATTTGGATTAACGAAAACCAGCTAGCAGGGGACAGTGTGAGTGAAGGTATTGTCACCGAGAAAGCACGGCAACTTCACTCGGATATCATCAAGAGGCTACTACATCAGCGACCATCACAAAGGTAAATAAAACTTTATCATACAGTACAGTTTTTTTAATTACAATACAATAGCACATTTATTATACATAAAATAAGGTATATTTTGTGTAGTTTTAAGGATTATTTAGTAGAAAATTATGTTTTATGGGGACCTGGGAACAGATTTGTCACGTTCCGAGCGAGAGTGACGGCAGCTGACTCGTCGGAACGAAGTGGAATGTTTGGGATCCCAAAGCAGGCGACAGAGACGTACCAACAAAGCAGGATGTTTATTCACAAACAAAAGAAAACACAGCAAGTAAGAAGGCAGGTGGTGATCCGACCTGCTTACTACGCCAGAAAGCAAATGTCACACGCGGGTGCAAAATTACGCAATCCCGTAAGATGACATAAGTTTATGGGACGCGGGGAGAATACCTCGGACCGTATACACTCGCACATCGAAGGAAGAGTCCAGGTACGGCAGAGTGGCGAGGTGACCGCAAACTGTATAAATGCCCCATGTCCGTGATTATAGAATTGACAGCAGGTGGAGGGCGGCCGGGAGAGGCAGCCCCGCCCCCCGCTGTCAACTCGCACGTGACAAGATTACTGCCATTTTACTTGTTTCCTTTGGGAAATAAATGTTTGCTGACGAACTTTTCGCCTCACACACACTTTCTGGGAACCAATTAAGTTCGTAGGCTGAGGTATCACTGTATTTGATTTTTGAATTTTAGTACTACGATACCAATGTCCATATAATGTAGTAGCCATGGGGTGTGTGAACCACTCTGCTAAAAATTACATTGAATGAACCCACAGCTCTATAAACCACTTGCCCACCAATAGCCTGAAATAATTTTTTTATTGGTTTGTTTTGGTGAGATACTAAAACAACAATCCATTATAATTTGATAAATCATTGATCGGAAAAGACAGAGCTGAACAATACCATAAACAAGTACACGATAATGATTATTTAGCAGAACAATATATTGACGCCTTGTTGGAAATCTCAAACATTTTGTCTCTAGTCTCATAGACTGGCATCTATGTTGTGTCCCACCTCCTGACAAGAGCCAGGTCAACTCAGTACCTATAGTCTTCCCTGGACAAGTTCAATCCTAGAAATAGTTTCTTTTTTTGGCCACACGACGAATCTAAACCCACAATGGTTGTCCAAATGTTCCTCAGGGTACAGGTAAGGTAGGTAAAGTTCATGTGTCGGAAATGTGGTATCGTTCATAAATGTCTAGCATGTCACTTGTGAGGTTGGTGAATCCACGTCATTCTGATGATTATGATTTTCCCTGCCCGCATCTGAAACATCTCACCCTGCATTGGTCGCCAAGGGGCATACTGTGCATCTTACATGTGCAACACTCATTAGCGCAAAGGCACACTTGACATCTGGCAGTATCAATGTATTGATGTAACAGCTCAGTGTGAGAACGAATGTCACAGCCTGCTGCAATACAGTATTCTTCACAGAACATTATCGGTATATTCCTTAGCCCTATTTTATTTTCAATTCCAGACAATTTTCAGACAATTTGGGGTTTAGTCTGATGTTCTGCTGTCCAAAACCACACGGATAACAATTCAATTGATCTTGCTTCTGCATCGTTTGCAATGGTAAATCTTTATTTGGCCTTCATGGGGTGGGGTGCGCATGTTGTCAGCGATGTAACTAGCTTGAGAGAATCTGATGACATTGTGTAATAGAATTCAAGAGAGGAAGTTGACAGTGTAAATGACTATAGAGGTTTTGTTCTTGACTCATTTTTCTACCACACCACATGAGAAAACGGTGACTCAAAAATATATCTCCACTGCACTGTTCTCCGCACTCAGATGATTCAACGAATATAATGTGACATGTGCTACAGTCAGACCAAACACAAGTTCAGCGTATCTCACAGGACAACTAATATTTAAAATGAATTTAGTCCACACAGGCATTTGTGAATCAGAGCAATAGATAATCAGAGCAACCACCCACAAAGTCAAACTCTCGCCCATTCACCCGCATTTGAAAATAAACAAATGTAGGAAATAATAATTATTGCGGTCCGTGGGCGCAACGTAGCCAACAACACAGCCACAGCAAGCCAAAGAGGAGGAAAGTTGGAAAATAGCCAGGAAGGAAATTTGCATGCCTGATGAGTATATTTACCTGTTTACAGCTGATGTTTAACTGTGAACCAAGACAGCATTTAAAATGTGCAGTCATAGCAGGACCAACCACCTGATTGCCGACCAATGTTCTTTTTTTCTTTGTTAAAAGAAAAATGAAGACACCACATTTTCTGCATGCTAAACAGCCCCCACATGAATAAGGGGGCACACGGAATGCAGGTCAAAGTGGTATTTTGCATCATGTTTGATCCTAGAAATATACTATTCGTGTCATACAGGCTTTCAAAAGAATGGCCACCCAAGCCATGAAAATTTTCGGCTAAATTCAGCTGTCCCCCTACAACAGGCAGAAAATTCCCAGCTTTAATCATCAATGTGAAATGACCTAAAAGAGTCTCACATCCCCCAGGAAGCTTTGCCAGATGGAGTGACTGGGAGCTAACATGGCAACACAATTAGGAACAGTTGCATTGCTCATGAGGAAAAGTGTCGCAGCTCATTAAACAATGTCCACTAGGGAAGGCCTGAAAATATGTAATTAACTCATATTCCACAAGCCTCTCATTTCTTCATCTCATCACTATTTGTACTCAAGGCGTCATTGCCAGGTCTTGCTTTCTCCCAGTAACAGTAACAGCTACTGTAGATGTTTGACTCCTCAACAACAATTGGGACAGCTAAAAGAACTAAAGGAAACAGATTACTTTACATTTACAACCTAAAGAGTTACCTGGCCTCAGTGCAGGGACATAATGGTTGGAAGTATGTTGTTGTGAAAACACATTCAAGGCCTGAGGCAAACCCATGCTTCCCACCCCATGACTCCCTTTCTCTCCAGATAAACATCTTCTTTAATCCTCGACATGAGCAGTGACCTCTTGACCACTCTAATTCTCCCCCTCCTCCATCTACTCATTAACTGAGCGTGTATACACACACACACACACACACACACACACACACACACACACACACACACACACACACACACACACACACACACACACACACACACACACACACACACACACACACACACACACACATATATATATATATATATATACAGTAAAGTCTCGTTATATCGATATTCAAGGGAGTCCGAAAAAATATCGATATAACCGGGACTATCGATATATCCGACCCTGTTTGCATGTAATTTTCTCCGTGCGTGCATAGAAATAGTATCGATATAACCGGGACTATCGATATATCCGGTATCGATATAACGAGACTTTACTGTATATATATATATATATATATATATATATATATATATATATATATATATATATATATATATATATATATATATATACAGTAAAGTCTCGTTATATCGATATTCAAGGGAGTCCGAAGAAATATCGATATAACCGGGACTATCGATATATCCGACCCTGTTTGCATGTACTTTTATCCGTGCGTGCACAGAAATAGTATCGATATAACCGGGACTATCGATATATCCGATATCGATATATAACGAGACTTTACTGTATATACAAAACAAAGCGGAGATGGACGAGATGCGATAACATGGCTCTGTTGGAATGCTACTACTCAAGCAACCCTAGTCAGAGGGGTTACATGCGGAGAATTGGGGCTGAATGGTTACTTCGAAACCCACAGTCACGGTTGACCACGAAACAACTAGTAGCTCAGTGTTCCAATATCCACAAACGGCAATTGCTATCACAACTTGAGACTGATGAGGTACAACACAAATTCCGAGGTGAAGGGCCCCAGGCTGCCACATCAGAAGAAGAGGTTCAACCAGAGATTGGGAGGCAAGCCCCAATGAATGATGAGATTGGGAAGCCAGCCCCAATGAATGAAATGCTGATCGAGGCAGCAACTGACCTGAGAGATAAGATCATGGCAAGAATGAAAACTGGGCAACTAAGAAACCGATTACAACGGCTCTGTGAAGTACCACCTGAAAGTCTCATGGAAACTGTGAATGCAGCACTGAGAACGATCCCGACCGGAACGATCACGGAAACCAATGAGCTGATATATGCCTCAGCATCAGTGATCCTAGAGATGCTTGGCTACAAGAGCAACCATGAGAGCCACGAGATTCATTACCCACCATGGAAAAGACGGTTGGAGGCTAAGATCAAGGCGGCTCGGAAAGATGTGAGTCAATTGAGAACCAGAGAGGTGTGAATAAAAGGCCAATACCCAAGAGGTACATGCAGATAACCATACCTGAAGCACTCGAAACTGCCAAACAAAGGCTCCAGGCCTTGTCCAGTCGCCTAAAGAGGTACACGAAAGAGAATGAGGCCAGAAGAATAAACAGGCTGTTCGCAACACAACCTGCGAAAGTGTACGCTCAGTGGCTGGAAACTGAAAGATACTGGAAAGGCATATGGGAGAAGGAGGTCGCACATAACAGCAGTGCACAATGGCTGGTGACTCTGAAAGAGGAGCACAGTAACCTCCCTGAACAGACCCAGTAACCATCACAGCGGCAGATTTACAAGAAAGAGTCTCAGGTATGAAAAACTGGATGGCACCAGGCCCGGATATGGTCCACACCTACTGGCTAAAGAAACACAGCTCTCCACGAGCGCCTAGCAGCACAAATGAACCAGTTGCTGATGGATGGGACTCACCCAGGATGGCTAACCGAAGGGCGAACAATCCTGATCATGAAGGATTCCTCAAAGGGTGCAGTTCCTTCCAACTATCGGCCAATAACCTGTCTCTCCACAACATGGAAGCTCATGTCAGGCATCATTGCAGCTAAGATAAGTGGACACATGGATCAATACATGAGCAAAGCACAGAAAGGCATTAGTAGAGATACTAGAGGTGCCAAACATCAGCTGCTGGTTGACAGAACAGTCGCACAAGACTGCAGGTCCCGACATACCAACCTGTGCACAGCCTGGATTGATTACAAGAAAGCACATGACTCAATGCCACACACATGGATCACTGAATGCTTGGAGTTGTATAAGGTCAACAGGACCCTGAGAGCCTTCGTTGCAAACTCGATGAAGATGTGGAAAACCACACTTGAAGCCAATGGCAAGCCACTAACGCAAGTGTCCATCAAATGTGGCATATACCAAGGTGATGCACTCTCCCCGCTGCTGTTCTGCATAGGACTGAACCCCCTCAGCCAGATAATCGCCAAGACAGGCTATGGATACCGCCTCAGAAATGGAGCTACGATCAGTCACCTCCTCTACATGGATGACATCAAGCTGTATGCTAAGAGCGAAAGGGACATAGACTACCTGATCCACACAACCAGGATCTACAGCAGTGATATCGGAATGTCATTCGGGCTGGAGAAATGTAGTCGGATGGTGACTAAGAGGGGCAAGGTAGTTCACACTGAAGGGGTCTCACTCCCTGAAGGAACAATAGCAGACATTGAAAACAGCTACATGTACCTCGGTATACCACAGGCCAATGGCAACCTCGAATTAGCAACAAGGAAAGCGGCTACGACCAAATACCTCCAGCGGGTGAGGCAAATCCTCAGAAGCCAGCTCAATGGCAAGAACAAGACCCGGGCAATAAACAGCTATGCCCTGCCAGTGATCAGATACCCTGCAGGAATAATAAGGTGGCCAAAGGAAGAGATTCAGACCACGGATGTTAAGACCCGAAAACTCCTCACCATGCACGGAGGGTTCCATCCCAAATCCAGCACCCTGAGACTGTACACAAGCCGTAAGGAAGGAGGCCGGGGACTAGTGAGTGTGAGAGCCACTGTCCAGGATGAAACATCCAAGCTCCATGAATACATCAAAGAGAAGGCTCCAACGGATGATGTACTCAGAGAATGTCTCAGACAATGGGGAGCAGAGGATGAGGTGCTGGAAGAGGGACAATCATGGGAGGAAAAGCCCCTACACGGGATGTACCACCGAACCATAGCAGAAGTGGCTGATCTCAAGAAGTCCTATCAGTGGCTAGAGAGGGCTGGCCTAAAGGACAGCACAGAGGCACTCATCCTGGCTGCCCAAGAGCAGGCCCTGAACACCAGAGCCATAGAGGCAGGGATATACCACACCAGACAAGACCCAAGGTGTAGGTTGTGCAAAGAGGCACCTGAGACAATCCAACACGTAACTGCAGGGTGTAAGATGCTGGCAGGGAAAGCCTACATGGAGCGCCATAACCAGGTGGCTGGCATAGTCTACCGAAACATCTGTGCGGAGTATGGACTGGAAACCCCAAGGTCAAAATGGGAAACACCTCCCAAGGTGGTGGAGAATGACCGAGCAAAAATCCTGTGGGACTTCCAGATACAGACTGACAAGATGGTAATGGCCAACCAACCAGATATCGTGGTCATAGATAAAGGGGAAAGGAAAGCCGTTGTCGTGGATGTAGCGGTCCCGAGTGATGGGAACATCAGAAAGAAGGAACATGAGAAAATCGAGAAATACCAAGGGCTCAGAGAGGAGCTGGAGAGAGCCTGAAAGGTAAAGGTGACAGTCGTGCCTGTGGTGGTCGGAGCACTTGGGGCAGTGACCCCCAAACTCGACGAGTGGTTGCAACAGATCCCGGGAACAACATCGGATATCTCGGTCCAGAAAAGCGCAGTGCTGGGAACAGCACGGATACTGCGCAGAACCCTCAAGCTTCCTGGCCTCTGGTAGAGGACCCGAGCTGAAATGGGGACAGACACCACCCATGGTGGGTGAGACGAGGATTTTTTTATATATATATATATATATATATATATATATATATATATATATATATATATCATCTCATCTCATCTCATTTTCCGTACCGCTTATTCCTCATTAGGGTCGCGGGGTTGCTGGAGCCTATCTCAGCTGTCTTCGGGCACGAGGCGGGGGACACCCTGAATTGTTTGCCAGCCAATTCAGGCAGGGCACACAAAGACATTCACTCTCACACTCACACCTAGGGACAATCTGCCTGCCATGCATGTTTTTGGTGTGTGGGAGGAAACCGGAGGACCCGGAGAAAACCCACGCGGGAGAACATGCGGGTCCGGGGAGAACATGCAAACTCCACTTAACTTTTATATATAGAACTTTTATATATATATATATATATATATATATATATAGGGCGGCCCGGTAATCGAGAGGTTAGCACACCGGCTTCACAGTGCAGAGGTCGCCGGTTCGCGTCCCGGTCCGGCCTGCGACCGCTGCACTGTGAAGCCGGCAACATTATTATGAACTGAGCAGCGACCGCTTTCACTCACGTCATGATGACATCAATCCCTTCATGTGAGTGCTTAATTTGTCAGACTTGTTGAGTGGGAAAGTGGACAAAAACAGCAGTGAGCTAATGGCACTGTGGGCCTCAAGTCTGGGTCAAAGGCGATCGATCATCTTGTCACCCACAGAGGAAAAAATAAATGCATAAAATAAATGCATCTTTTCTAGTCAAAAAGCTACGAATGGTATGGAAAGTGCCAAGTCATCTCTACAATGGAACAGTTGCCGCTGTCAATCAGCTGTCTGTAGCTCTGCAGAGGATCATTTATAGATGAACAATTGCCTTCACTGTTGGCTTACTGTAAATAGCATTGATGAGCGTGTCGGTAAAGTGTCACTTTAGCACTCTCGCTGGGGGCTCAATGTGACGGTGGCCATAAGGATCTCATTTGTCACGCAAATAATTTACGTATTAGCATTACACTGCAAGACTCCTTCATTTCTCATTGTAATTGAAGGCCATGGGAAAACCTTTCTACTGGGATTTTGAAAACTTTGCATTAAATTGTTGCGAGTTGTAAATATATATGCCAATCTTTTTTTGGCTGCCAGGAAGGCAAGCTCAGACAAAATGCAATAACAAAAAGATTACAGAAAAGTGCAAGTTCAAATAAAAATTGCCGGCCGCGAACAGACAAAATAATGCAAAAACAAACAACCCTTATCAAAGTCAAGGTTCAAACACAACAGACAAACTTCATACCAAGAGCCCAATTACACAAAAATGATCAAGAGCAATAACAAATTAATAGAAGAACAAAGAAGGATCAAAGAACAAAACGAGAGCAACTGTATCAAGAGTTCTAGAAAATAACACTTGAAGCACAAGAGTGAGCAAGGCCACTCGAATTGGAATCTTCAAACGTAGACTTGAACAAATACATCCACAACTATTTATTTTTACATACAAGGTACATAGAAGGTAGGTAGAAACCAAAAAATACAAGCAAAAAGCCAGGAATAAAGTACAAACTAAAATGACTCAAAATCAACAAAAGGACAAGATGATCCAATCACAAAACTACTCACACTGAGCCAAATTAGAAATGCAAGAAAACTACTAACCCTACTGCAAAACTGAGAATGATAATACAGAGCAATATCAAGCATGTCTAGAGAACTTGACATCAACTATGGTTTGAGAAAGGGAAATTTACCAACAATCTGTTGTCATCTGAGCTTTCCTTAAATATGATTTATACAGCAGGAGGTTATGACCTGTTTCCAAGCAGGCCACGCATTAGATTTGTATTTGGCTCTCCTCAAAATCCAGATTACCTCCTCAGACAATTCAAACACAGGTATAGGTACAGGCACCGGTTGACGTACGTAAAGCACAGTCCACAAAGCCACTTTCTAAAGCCAATATATGAACATTTGAGTGATCAGTGAGTGACTGATTACGTTGAACACAATCATTTAACCGACCTTGGGCCTCCTTCCCGCATACAGGGTGGTGGAACACTTGACGGAATTTGGCAATGAAATCCGGGAAGGAAGATGAAACTTTGGGTTGTGTGTTGCTCACTGCCATAGCTCACAAGCTCGCTTGGCCAATACTAGTAACATCAAGTGCAAATGTAGTCGGCTGCTGGAAATGATTGCAAGCAGCGGGTTTGCCATGATAAAAAGGAGGGTGAGGTCAGTTCGGCAATACTTGAGGATCTAGCTGGCCAATACAAGACCCGAAAGCCTCGAACTGGTGGGATAGACCGACACTGTGCATCTGCTGTACCACCACGGGTCCTTGGTTGGCCAGCACATGCAAAACTTTATCTCAGTTTACAAAGTCCGTTAACCGACAAACCTGGAACGGTCTCGTAAGGTTCAGATAAATATCCAAGCCGACAAAGTACAAATGGTAGGCACACCAGGAGATAAATGAAAAATGTGCTAGCGACAGGCCAGTGAAAGTATATGAACAAAAATCGCTGGTCAAACAAAGTACAGTGATACCTTGGCTTACAAACTTAATTGGTTCCCAGAAAGTGTGTGTAAGGTGAAAAGTGTGTATTCCAAACATTAATTTCCCATACGAAACCATTAAAATGAGAATACAGTAAAGTCTCGTTATATCGATATTCAAGGGAGTCCGAAAAAATATCGATATAACCGGGACTATCGATATATCCGACCCTGTTTGCATGTAATTTTCTCCGTGCGTGCATAGAAATAGTATCGATATAACCGGGACTATCGATATATCCGATATTGATATAACGAGACTTTACTGTAATTTGTTCCTAGGTCCCCAGAAAACATAATTTTCAACTAAATAAGCCTTAAAACTAAACAAAATATACTTTATTTTTGTATAATGTGCTATTGTATTGTAATTAAAGAAATAAACTGTCTTCTTCTTCTTTTCCTTTCGGCTTTTCCCTTCGGGGGTCCGCACAGCGAATCAATGTCCTCCATCTATCCCGGTTTCTCTTCTCTCACACCAGCTACCTTCATGTCCTCTTTGACAACATCCATAAACCTCCTCTTCGGTCTTCCTCTCGGTCTTCTGCCTGGCAGTTCAAGGCTCAGCATCCTTCTCCCGATATAGTCGGTCTCTCTCCTCTGGACATGTCCAAACCATCTCAGTCTGGCCTCTCTGACTTTCTCTCCAAAGCCTCTAATATGAGTTGTCCCTCTAATGTACTCATTCCTGATCCTATCCAACTTGGTCACTCCCAAAGAAAACCGCAACATCTTCAGCTCTGCTCCCTCCAGCTCTGCTTCCTGTCTTTTCTTCAGTGGCACTGTCTCCAGTCCAAACATCATGGCTGGTCTCACCACTGTTTTATACACTTTTCCTTTCATCCTAGCTGAAACCCTTCTATCACACATCACACCTGACATTTTTCTCCAGCCGCTCCAGCCTGCCTGGACACGTTTCTTAACCTCTTTTCCACACTCTCCATTGCTCTGAACAGTTGACCCCAAGTACTTAAAATCCTACACCTTCTTTATCTCTTCTCCCTGGAGCATCACTCTTGCACTTGGATCCCTCTCATTCACACACATATATTCCGTCTTGCTGTGACTGATTTTCATTCCTCTCCTTTCCAGGGCATATCTCCACATCTCTAGTTTCTCCGCCACCTGTTCCCTGTGCTCGCTACAGATCACAATGTCATCTGCAAACATCATGGTCCAAGGAGATTCTTGTCTAACATCGTCTGTCAGCCTGTCCATCGCCATAGCAACTAAGAAGGGGCTCAGAGCTGACCCCTGGTGGAGTCCCACCTCCACCTTGAATTCCTCCGTCACACCGACAGCACACCTCACAACTGTCTTATAGTCATGATACATGTCTTGCACCGCTCTGACATAATTTTCTGTCACTCCAGACTTCCTCATGCAATACAAAAATAAATAAACTGTACTGAATAATAAAGTTGTTTTATTTATCTTTATGATGGTCGTTATTGGCTGGATGGAATGGATATCTTTTTGCATAACGGCTCTGTGTTGTACATCTTGGAAGTTGTGATATTGCAACAGCATCAGGTGCAGACTGACACATATAAATTTCATTAATTGCTGTTTTTCTTGTTTGTCTTCTCTTCAAAATGTACAGATGGCTTGTGTGGGCTATTTGTGGAGCCTGATTGGATTGGATTGGATTGGATTGGATATGCCTTTATTAGTCTCACAGTGGATTGATGGGACATTTTAACCTTGCAGTCTACAATCTGTGTCTGTGCAGTCTCAAAGGAGTGTGATCCCTTTGTAGCTGGAATGCACCCTGTGGTCCCCCTTTTTAAAAACGGGGACCACCACCCCGGTCTGATATTCAGAGGCATGCTCCCCAATTTCCACGCCATGTTACAGAGCCGTGTCAACCAAGACAGCCCCACAACATCCAGAGCCTCGAGGAACTCCGGGCAGATCTATTCCACCCCTGGGGCCTTGCCACCGAGCAGCTTTTTAACCACATCGGTGACTTCAACCACAGAGATCGGAGAGGCCATTCCTCGTCCTCAGACGCTGCTTCCCCAAGGGAAGGCGTGTTGGTAAATCCAATCAATTAAATATTCAAACCGACAGTAGTATGTAACACAAGAGAAGTACTTACTGCAAAACAGATATCAAAAAGGAGAATGAAATACAGAGCAATATCAAGCACATCTAGAAAACTGCACCTGAACTATGGCTTCAACAAAGTGAATTAGTTTTGCTTTGCTTGAATGCTGCTGTGCAAATGACGATTTTGTGTTTGGGAGCCTTTTGCTGAATATCCAAGTTCATAGAGTTGCTTGTTCTGTAGCCACAAAGGAACATAAGCCATTGTCTTCTTGTGCCGGTCCCAAGCCCGGATAAATACAGAGGGTTGTGTCAGGAAAACAAACATGCCGATCAAACATCTGAAGAAGGAGGACATGGATTCGCTGTGGCGATCCCTTGAAGCGAAAAGCCGACAGGAAAAGTAGACTGTGCAAAAATGTATCCACTCCAGTGCCTAGGTTTTTGTCATTATCATTCGAATTCTGGGTCCCCCAGAATATGGAAATTTAGGACTATTGTACATAAACATTTAATGAGGGCGGTTGTCCAAAATAAATTGCAATACACACATATTGGTTTATACAGCACTTTAACAATAGCTGAGACTGGAACAAAGCGCTAACATGTGGAAGGGAAAAACATTGCCAGAGGCCATTCCAAGCGCTTTATCGGTACCCAAACAAGAAGAAAACAAAACCCGAACAAAGTCGGGAATGGCGCTCTCCGTCATATTTTCAATTCCCGAATAAATTCATGAATGGCAGTGAATCAGTTAAATAGTCCACGATACCAATAACTAACAAGTGTGCGGCAACGGTTTTCTATACACAGTACAAATGATTATCAAACTTAAAACATGTATTGAGTTATATTTTTTTCTCTACCATCACAATTGTTACATGAAAGAAAAATCCAAAATCATTGGATGAACTGTATGAATTTTAAGGCTTCAAAACTGATTTTTGTGTAAATTAATGGATGAAAAATAAACCTTCCCCACCTACAGTACTTAAAAAAGATGTTAACTAAAAAAAAAAAATACAAAAATAAATCCTCATGGGACCGCAACGCGAGAACCACACCACATTCAGTTATTTATATTGCCAAATACTGTCCTGAAAGCCTTAATGTTTGACATTAATTCTCCAACTGAGAACTGGAGGATGGTTTGTGTCGACAACTCCTACTAGATATTGAGGTTGCAAATTCTGAACATGCACGACAGTAGATGGCAGACCTCTGTGTCAATAATTCAAAGGGAAAAAAAGATGTCTCAATAACTCTCTCATACTCGCATTTCCGAGTTGGGGTAGTTGGAGACGCCTGAATTCATGCTGTTATGCAAACACATCCGGTTCCTACTGGGATGGCGGAACAAGCTTTTGTACTTCACAGCCATGTCAGCATGGAGGAGCCAACAGGCAAATGTTTGGAGGACTGGAAAGAATTTAATTAGCTGACATTGGATACTATGATTGTATTTTTAATACTGTATATTGGCTGTTAAAATTCTCTTCAGAATTACAGTATATAGTTTCCTTTCAGATGAAATCAGCAGTAAAAACAAATTACACATAAAAAAAGGCAAGACCAAGATGTGCAGCTTATAGACAAAGCTTATTTTGTCTACTCTTTCACATTAACTTACGACACTATTTTCATTTCCCGTGCACATTTCTAGTCTTTTTATGTATAATTAGTTCCGTTTAGTACAATTCGTGGTTTTTACGATAATCCGGTTACTACGGTGCTCTTTTTCATCTCTCGCCGGCCATTTTGCTATGTTTATATCGATACACGCCATCGGTCGCGCCATTGGTCGACTTGGTCACGTGAGTTTGTTACGTGACCAGCTCCCGCGTAGCAGAGCCATTTCCATTTTCAGACGCTAGCTCGTGTGTAGCAGATGAGATCAAAGTCAAGTCAAAGTCAAAGTCAGCTTTATTGTCAAATATGCTAATATGCATGACATATAGCACAGATGAAATTAATGTCCTCGGACCCAGAATGCAAGGCACTAATAGGGATTGAAGTATTTGTGTTAAAAGGTAAAAATGGGAAACAGAAGAAGATTGATAACTTTTCTTAAATTGCATACATAATACAGTTGTCACGTTTTGCGAGGTGGTGATGGCGGGTGCGGATCCCGAAAAGCAGGCAGGAGGTTGTTTGACAAATTGTATTAAAATAAATGTCAGCAGTAACAAAATGTAAAACATCAAAATGATCTGAATGGAAAAAATACAAAGTAGCAAAAGAAAACCTAGTGTAAAAGTCCGCCAATGTTAAACAAACACGTACACGATGCATGCTGCAACCAAGCAGCAAACAAACAATGAATCGGCACCGGATGATCGTGCCAGGTGTCCTTTTAAGTGTCATTGATTATAACGACCAGCACCTGCGAGGCTGCCGGCAGGGCTGACGTCGCTACCCGCTGGTCGCCAATCTGATCGGGACGACCAGCACCTGTGCAGGTGCAGGCGGGGCCGACAGCGCCCCCCCGTTGGTCGCCAACCAGATCATGACAGTACCCCCCCTTCAAGGGGCTGCTTCCAGAAGTCCCAACAGTCTCCCAAAAGGTCCACTCGCCAGGGAACGGTCGGTGGAGAGGGCAACAGCTGCCTCTCCAGCATACGACGGGCGGCGGCCTGATGGGAACGGGACTCGGCCTGGGGTTGACGAAGACGCGGCACGGATCGTCGTGGGCGTGAGTGCGATCCCTCTCGCACGTTCACGCGACGGCGCATGGCTCTGCGTGGACGTCGAACTGCCAGGCGCAGAATGGCACCCCGTACGGCCGTATGGGACCAGGTCTCGGCCGGACGCCGACGTGGGCGTGAACTGCCCGGCTCCGGGGGAACGAGACCAGTCCAGAGCCGCTCCGGGATCCAGCGGTGAGTGGGGTCTCGGACTGACGTTGACGCGGACGTTGCACAGCTCGTCATGGATGAGACTCAATTCGTCATGCACGACGACAGCGTGGCTGGACGTGGGCGTGCAATGCCAGTCACCCAGTGTCACCTTGGACGGCCACCTGGAAGGAGGTCTCGGCCGGACGTTTACGTGGACGTTGCGGCTCGTCGAGTGACGCAATTCAAACTCGACGAGGCTTGCGCTAACGTGGACGTAGCATTGCCAGGCACAGGGTGGAAATGAGATGGGTCCGATGTACCTGCGGGATCCGATGGTAGGCCGATTCATTCTGTCACGATTTTGCGAGGTGGTGATGGCGGGTTCGGATCCCAAAAAGCAGGCAGGAGGGAGCAGGAGGTTGTTTGACAAATTGTATTAAAATAAAGTCAGCAGGAACAAAATGTAAAACATCAAAATGATCTGAATGGAAAAAATACAAAGTATCAAAAGAAGACCAAAAGTAAAAGCCCGCCAAGGTTAAACAAACACGTACACGATGCATGCTGCGACCAAGCAGCAAACAAACAATGAATCGGCACCGGATGATCGTGCCAGGTGTCCTTTTAAGTGTCATTGATTATAACGACCAGCACCTGCGAGGCTGCCGGCAGGGCTGACGTCGCTACCCACTGGTCGCCAATCTGATCGGGACGACCAGCACCTGTGCAGGTGCAGGCGGGGCCGACAGCGCCCCCCCCGTTGGTCGCCAACCAGATCATGACAACAGTAAGATGTAAGCGTTGCAGTTTCCCTGTTGTGTTATGTACATGCCCACTGTACTGTATATGAATGCAATCGTTTTTTTGCAAAAATGTTTCTTGTTTTGTCTGCTGAAGCGTGATTTTGAAAATTAGCATACATTCCATACTGTGTATTAATGCAAAACACCAATAAAAATGACTTCACGCCAAGACGTCTTGCATTGCTTGTGAATCCAAACAATGGCTTCAGATTCAGATAATATGCTTTCTTGTTACACATCCAGTAATGAATATGATTCAAATACACTGTAGAGGAAAGCACTGAAAAGGAAAGCATACATGTTTGCAATCGATTAAAGAATTATATACATCTCTCACCCCCCAAAAAAAGAGGCACAAAATGGCGAGCTCATGGCCAGCTCCGTTTCTTATATGGATTGGATTGGATTGGATATGCCTTTATTAGTCTCACAGTGGAGAAATTTACATTTCACAGCAGCAAAGTGATGAAAGGAATGAAAGTAGAAAAACGAAATACATGAGCTGCTGGAAAGGCAGCCACTCTCGCGGCGCCGTCTTGAAGTCAAAAGAACAAAAAAAAACTAAATAACAAATAATATGACAGCATAGAGACAATATGACAAAACAAAGACACAGAGAGACATTCATTCTTCAGGACTTGCTGTACCCTCTTTGTGATGACATGAAGCAGTTCTCGCTTAGATGCGCTCTTTTGGCGGCTTTTGTTAATGCAGTTCGGCGCAGGACGGATATATCGACAGTACGGTTATATCGACATTTTTTCTAACTCCCGAGAATATCGATATAACGAGACTTTACTGTATATTTTTCAGTGTCTGAAACTCATGACAAAAAGTTAGCGGACACCCAGGCAGACAACTCTGAAATGTTGCCTGCCCCGCCAAGTTGTCTGCCCCATTATTCACAATGTGAAACACAAGACAACTAATCGCTAAAAAAAAATGTTGCAAAGTATAAACTTGCTTAATTTATGGTAAATATCCCTTGCTAAAGATTTTGCTCTAGTTGTCGTTTTTCGTTGTGGTGCACAATGCAATGTTTGCATTGCGTTGTCTGCTCAAAGCCATGTGGACTCCTCTTTCTAAGCGGCTTTCAAAACTCTGAAGTACACTTTTCAGTCATGGTGTAGTCCGAAGCATGAAACATGACTGAAAAGTGTACTTGAGAGTTTTGAAATCCGCTTAGAAAGAGGAGTCCATTTGGCTTGAAGCGGTATGCTTGTAGATTTTGCTTTATTGAATAAAACAAACGTTTTATTTGGAAAAAATATACTTTTTTTTTCTTGGAGAAGTTGTCGGCCACCTGGGCCGAGACGTTTTGAAAGTTGTATCCCCGACGTAAAAGTTGTACGCTATTTCAAACACTGCATATATATATATATATATATATATATATATATATATATATATATATATATATATATATATATATATATATATATATATATATATATTGTGATATCATGAGAGGCTAGCTCTCAGCGGGACAGGTCAAGAAGTGCAATGGACGACAGGTTTGGATACAAACAAAAGGTTTTAATCAAGGGTTCCAGGGGGAATTCACAAGCAACAAAGGTTTGAATAGTGTCTCTTCCAATACTTATCAAAATAAAGTCTCTTCTGATGCTTAAATCCAAATAAAGTCTCTTCTGAGGTAAAACTGAAGACGGAGTACTTTTCCAAGAGTCTCTAGGCCTCACCCCTCTTGACGTCCTCCTCATGTAGCCTAGCCACCTTAGCTAGGTTCAAATCCAGTGTCCAGTCGTGTGGTCCCAACTGGCAATGAGTTCCACGCAGCAATCAACTTCTTCACAGAGCACAGCAATCGAGCTTGTCTGTCCCCAAGCTCCACACTCAGAAGCTCTCTGCCTTAAGAGCCTTGCTTGCCAATCAAGCCCTGATCAGCTGCAGGTGATCAGGGCTTGATAGGGGGATGTATTTGCCCTCCAGGACACAGCCTCTCGTGATATCACAATATATATATATATATATATATATATATATATATATATATATATATATATATATATATATATATATATATATATATATATATATATATATATATATATATATATATATATATATATATATATGATTGGATTGGATTGGATTTGCCTTTATTAGTCTTGCAGTGGAGAAATTTACATTTCACAGCAGCAAAGTTATGAAAGATATGAAAGTAGAAAAGCAAAACACAGGAGAAGTCAAAATAACAAAAAAAAAACTAAATAACAAATAACATGACAACACAAAGACACTGAGAGACATTAATTCTTAAGCACTTTCTGTACCCTCTTTGTTACATAAAGCAGTTCCAGATGAAAGAGGAGAGTATCATATATATATATATATATCAGTGGCGGTCCGTGCATTTCACACCTAGGCCTTCAGTGAAGTTTTACTTAGTCCGACTTGAACAAATGTCCCTCGTAATACCATAATTTATGACACAACGGCTGGAGATATCATTTACAAAAGTACACGCATGCAGTACTGGGCGTGGCATCACCTTAATCGTCTACAACACAGGCTATTTTCCGGCGCAATTACACATCAATAAATCTGCATCAGCAATTAGAACTTGTCACTATACGTGATACTGCAAACACTTAAGAAGAAAAAGGAAATTTAAAATCATTTGTCCACAAAGTTTTATTAAGTCCACCAAGAATATGCAATCTTTAAAAAGATTTTACACTAAATTACAAAATGTGAATTTAATATAAGAAAAACAACAAGACGTTCACAAAACGAACTATTTGTTGAAAATAAAAGTTAATAAATCTTTTTCATTTGTTCTTGAGAATAGGCCTACATGCGACAGCGAGTTGTCCTCTCCTTTAGCCATTGTGGGTTAAAAAAGCGAGTAGATATACAGTAAAGTCTCGTTATATCGATATCGGATATATCGATCGTCCCGGTTATATCGATACTATTTCTATGCACGCACGGAGAAAATTACATGCAAACAGGGTCGGATATATCGATAGTCCCGGTTATATCGATATATAGATATTCCTTGTGTGTTCTACATACTTGGCAATAAAGATGATTCTGATTCTGATTCTGATTCTGATTTTTTCGGACTCCCTTGAATAACGAGACTTTACTGTACTTGGTTTTGCTGCTAAAGTTTCCGGGTCTGATCTGTTGTAGCTTGGTTGATTTGCATAGCGCTGCCTCCGCTGAGGGCTGAGGTAAAGTGAGTATCCAATCACAGGACGCGTACATGTCATGTTCAACGCGAGGCCCTCTAGCTGGCCTTACTGTGCCAACTCGTGATCTGATTGGCTATCGCAACTATATATCAACTACATGTGCTCGTTCATGTACAGCGCACAGATGACTTCACTGTTGATTCTGAAGGCGTCGGTCAGATTTCATACAGCCTGGCGACACAAACTAGCTGAATTCTGATTGGATTAAAAACTCTGACCTAAAACTACAACACTGAAAGGAGCATAACCAAATGGATATAATATAACATCAAGAAAACAGTATGTAGAATAATTATTTATATATATTTAGACAAAATTTGAAATTTGAATGAAATTGACTTTTATTATAATTATGATAATGATGTCTGATTATGTTAGGCCAGCAGAGAAGGCCTTGCTGGCTCTGACGGCCCACCACTGATATATATATATATATATACTTTAATATAAATATAAAAAATAATATAAAATCCTCGTCTCACCCCCCATGGGTAGTGTCTGTACCCCATTTTAGCTCGGGAGGCCAGGAAGCTTGAGGGATCTGCACTGCGCTTTTCTGGACCGAGACATCCGATGTTGTTCCCGGGATCTGTTGCAACCATCTCATCCATCTCGAGATGGACGAGAGATGGATGGGGTACTATCGATATAACCGATATCGATATAACGAGAACTGTACTGTATATATATATATATATATATATATATATATATATATATATACACACAGTACAGGCCTTGCTGGCTCTGACGGCCCACCACTGATATATATATACAGTATATACAGTATATACACAGTACAGTTCTCGTTATATCGATATCGGTTATATCGATAGTACCGCTTATTACGATACTATTTTCATTTCCCTTGCACATTTCTAGTCTTTTTATGTATAATTAGTACCGTTTAGTACGATACCCGGTTATTACGATAATCCGGTTATTACGGTGCTCCTTTTCATCCCCCGCCGGCCATTTTGCTGTTTATATCGATACATCGGTTGCGCCATTGGTCGACTTGGTCACGTGTCTTGGTCACGTGACATGCCATCGGTCGCGCCATTGGTCGACTTGGTCACGTGTCTTGGTCACGTGACATGCCATCGGTCGCGCCATTGGTCGACTTGGTCACGTGTCTTGGTTACGTGACACGCCATCGGTCGCGCCATTGGTCGACTTGGTCACGTGACGTGGTTACGTGACACGCCATCGGTCGCGCCATTGGTCGACTTGGTGACGTGAGTTTGTTAGACCAGCACCCGAGTAGCAGAGCCATTTTCATTTTCAGACGCTAGCTCGTGTGTAGCAGACGAGATTGAAGTGTTTGTGTTAAAAGGTAAAAATGGGAAGCAGAAGAAGATTGATGACTTTTTTTAAATTGTATACATAATACAGTAAGATGTAAGCGTTGCAGTTTCCCTGTTGTGTTATGTACATGCCCACTGTACTGTATATGAATACAATCGTTTTTTTTGCAACAATGTTTCTTGTTTTGTCTGCTGAAGCGTGATGATTTTGAAAATTATTAACATTCCATACTGTGTATTAAAGGACAACCGATGTCACTTTTTATTCAAATGCAAAACACCAATAAAAATGACTTCACGCCATGACGTCTTGCCATTGCTTGTGAATCCAAACAATGGCTTCAGATTTGGATAATATGCTTTCTTGTTACACATCCAGTTATGAATATGATTCAAATACACTGTAGTTCTGAAGATGAAAGCATACATGTTTGCAATCATTAAAGAATTATATGTGCCATTTTGAGGCAACATTGGGGGAACATCTCTCACCAAAAAATAAAGAGGCACAAAATGGGAGCTCATGGCCAGCTCCGTTTCTTATATGGCGCTTGGCTGCCCTCTTTTGGCGGCTTTTGTTAATGCAGTTCGGCGCAGGATCGGATATATCGATAGTCCGGTTATATCGATATTTTTTCCGACTCCCGAGAATATCGATATAACGAGACTTTACTGTATATGCAAGGTCAGCTGCTGCCTATGCCATGTAACATCATTTACGTGATAAAACACACTGCGTACTACATTTCGACCAAGAAAGCAGCAACCACAGCCGGTTCAACAACTTCAAATTATAGATGTTCATATGCTAACCTGCTGTTGAACTTCTCCGGGTGCTTCTCCCTCATCAGATGGAAACGATGCGCGATGGAGGCGTCCTGTGAGGGAAAGAGCATACAAAACTTTAGCATAAATGATGCCACAAGTCAACAGTTTTTATTGATCCTCATTGTTGGATAAAGGTCGCTAATGATGTCGTGGTACACTCGCCTGGCTTGTGTGCGGTCAGCGAGGGATTCACTTCCACTCAGTGATGGTGTAGATGTTGGTGTGAATGGTTGTTCGTCTCTACTGTATATGTGCCGTTCGAATGACTGAGGACCAATTCACTGTGTAATCTGTCCTTTGCCCCAAGTTAGATTGTTGAGGCTCCACCAAGTCCCCGTGATGCTGTTTGGGGTAAGTGGTGTTGAAATTGGATGAATAGATTGTTGGACAAATAACACGAAGGAAATTGTTTCGGCAATGTCCTGCACAATATATATATATATATATTATCCCTACTGTCCAGACATGGCGGTGCCGGACTCTGCTATGATAGGTCCGTGCTCTCAGGTTGGGGGGAGCATAGGACTACTCCCTGCAGCTGCTCCACTGATAGTTCCTATCGTACTGACGACTGGCCTGATTGCCCCACTTCGTCCGGTATTACCACATCAGTATTACTAATTCCATGTTGCCTAAGCAGGCTATTTTATCCTAAAATGAACACCAGACAATTGCATTGCACACATATAGTAAATGAACCATCCACGTTCATACTCACACTCACACCATGGGCCGATTTTGAGTGTTCCAGCAACTTGCCATGCATGTTTTTGGCATGTTTGTAGTTTGTAGATGGGAACTATTCTCTCTCTAATAATTTGTCTAAGAAATGGCTGGGTAGACACGATGACAGTATGGCAGTGGAGGAAAATAATAGTCATGGAAGAGAGAATGACGACATCTGACAAAAAGAAGGACATCTTGAAAGGGGACCAGCTTGGATTCTCTCCTGTGGGCTTTTTGCTCTCTTCTTAAAAACACAATTCACAAATCTTGGGGAAAATGTTTTTAAAATAGCACAAAGTTGAAATAAGAGTGTTGGATTATTTTGATCGTTCGCCCTTGGTTCATTGCTTCGATCGGTGTTGATGGAGATAACCCCAACAAAGAGTTTTAACTGAAAAAAAAAGTTTTTTTGTTGATAAAAACTGCTCTTTCAGTGTGCACAATACAAATTTCTTAAATGGCTATATCTTCTTTTCCTTTCGGCTTTTCCCTTCAGGGGTCGCCACAGCGAATCAATATCCTCCATCTATCCCGGTTTTGTGCATCCTCTTCTCTCACACCAGCTACCTTCATGTCCTCTTTTGGCAGTTCAAGGCTCAGCATCCTTCTCCCGATATAGTCGGTCTCTCTCCTCTGGATGTCCAAACCATCTCAGTCTTGCCTCTCTGACTTTCTCTCCAAAGCCTCTAATATGAGTTGTTCCTCTAATGTACTCATTCCTGATCCTATCCAACCTGGTCACTCCCAAAGAAAACCTCAACATCTTCACCTCTGCTCCCTCCAGCACTGCTTCCTGCATGTCTTTTCTTCAGTGGCACTGTCTCCAGTCCAAACATCATGGCTGGTCTCACCACTGTTTGATACACTTTTCCTGTCATCATGGCTGAAACCCTTCTATCACGCATCACACCTGACATTTTTCTCCAGCCACTCCAGCCTGCCTGGACACGCTTTTTCACCTCTTTTCCACACTCTCCATTGCTCTGGACAGTTGACCCCAAGTACTTAAAATCCTCCACGTTCTTTATCTCTTCTCCCGTCATCTTAAATGGCTATATACCGTGTTAAAAAAAACGGAAATACTAACAATGAGTACCCTTGATTATAGATTGTTATCAATTTAAACTATCCTTTTGGTTTTGATTTTGTCCCTATTTTTTCCCTCACTATCTCGCAAAGCAATAATACCATATAGCTTATACATGTCAATATTTTTTTTTTAAACGTACACATAATAAATGCTTGTCAATCAGTGAAAGAGCTTACAGTATCACCCAGTAAGATCAACAAAATGTTAATGATAAAGCTGTGTAACGATGCTTTAATTATGTTGGTAAGTAAGTCTCTCTTGTCCATAACCTGATATGGATTTTATTGGCTGGCTTCATGATGCCACCGCAAGCGCGGCCTGATGGACGCTAATGTGTCGATCGGACGGCATCAGCAAATTTCTAGTCTCAAAATAGAAGCGTCAGTGCCACTTTAATTGGCAGAGAACTTGAAACCCGCTGAGCGATGGGACATCACAGGCAATCTGATGGACTCAGAGTAACCATGAGAAATGTGAGCATTTTATTGTTGTCTCACATATCGTGAGACACAACAAGGTGACTGCAATGACAACAGTGATGTACAAATGTGGAAAATGTGGCAGTATTGAGGGCTTGGAGGGAGGACAATAAAAAGGGCCTAGGGTGTCCACGTGAGCATATGTATATATATTTTTGTCATTCATTTGGATGCAGGATTCAACAAAGCTTTCCAAAACGAGACTGGCAGTCACATCAGAAAAAAGTTGCTGTCACTTTGTCGCCGCCAGGATCTATTTTTTTATCCTAAAGTTGTTGATACAGGAAGCACAACAGAAAAGGACAAACCAACATGAGCCAATGGACAGAAACATTTTCAAGCTAGTTAGCATGGATAAGACTAACAAGTGTGGGTGTGTAATAACAACGACACATGCCCAAATTTAGTGGTAAGCAGTCAGGGGTAGCGAGTCTGTCTCTGTTCACCAAAACACGATTAAACATGATTACCGAGTTACATTCACAACAAACATTCTAGATACAAATGTACTTGTTATGAGACATGCTGAATAGAGTTTTTTATCTTTCCAGAGACGCTCGACATTGTGATGAATCGTTTTTGAGGGTTTGTGTAATGCGAAATAATGCAGACTTCATTTGCTTCAGTGTTGTATTTATTTCACGGCATTGCGCTACAATTCGCTGGCCAATTTTATTTGTGTCGGTCAATTGCTTCAGCGATTTTCACTATTTGTTTTGGTTCATCAGAGAGGTTTGTACTTGTGGTTGTTGTCATGCGACTCAATTTCACTAATTCAACATAACGTGTTTACCTTGCAGACGACAAATATGAGCATATACGCCATGCACTTACCACTTTTCAGCTTAATAAATGTATTCTGTGTTTTATAAGTGTAAACAAAGGAAGTTAAAGTTAAATAAGATCTTTTTGCGTGGCTGAACTGTTCTTAATTTGTGTAACTTTATGAAGATTCCATTTGTTTTGGAGGAAGTGTTTCGTATCCTATTTGATAGTTTTTTGCTCTTCATGGTCTGATAAAATAAATAAATAAACACTGAGAAATTTCTCACCGAGCGTAGTTAAGTAGCATTTTCACTGAACACTTCTTTCAACTTAAGTACTGGTAATTAATTGGTGGGGATACGTTTTACTTTTACTTCAGTATTCTTCTCATATAGTGAAATTTTAGGCCACTCTACTCAACTCTTGGTGGTATAAAGAGGAATATTGTGGTGAATGTGTCACAAGTCAAGGTCTGGATATCATATGCGGGGCCTGCCAGATCCCAAAATGGCTAAAGCAGTGTCAAGTGAAAAAATATTGAAATCTATTCTTTGTATGTGAGTCCAAACAATGCCTCAAGTCATTCTTGGCGTCAACACTTTATTTTTGCAAATCGAAAGTGATTTATTATTATCCACCTTGTATGTAGTCTTTTTAATTCTGTTTATTATAATTGTTTTTAATTAATTGCGTCAATTGTCCTTTGTATATTTATTTTATTTGTATTGTTATTTTATTCAACTTATATTCAACCTATTTTACAGGGTTCTTGAGTGCCAATAAAGGGTTCTTTAAAAAATCCATTTTTCTTTCATCCTTTGCTGTTGTGAAATGTAAATTTCTCCACTGCGAGACTAATAAAGTAAAATCCAAATCATCATCATCATATTATTATTATTATTATTATTATTATTATTATTATTATTATTATGTAACACAACTGGAATTTTTTTGATTGTTGTTGAAACAGAATGCGTTATCAGAAAGGACAAACCAACAATATAACTATATAATTATATAACTATAACTAATGTAGTTAAACAAAGTGAGATGTGTGCGCGTGTGTGCATGTGTGCATGCGTGTGTGCGTGTCTGTGTGCGTGCGTGTGTGTGTGTGTGTGTGTGTGTGTGTGTGCGCGTGTGTGTGCCTGTATATGTGTGTGTATGTGTGTGTGCGCGTGTGCAGAATGAATCCACAGTGGGAGATGATTATATCTGACGATGTTTGTTGCCTTATTTTTGTAAAACTCGTGACTTGCATGTTCTTAACAAACAAGCTGCTGTTTGCGACTGTCAAAACCAACCATCGTCGACCAGGACCAAATTTATTTATTTTAGTTTTTTTCCATCAACACTCAGAGCAGCTAGAGGCTGACACACCGGCAGTGTAAAAAGGATAGATACCGCCACTTGTTCCTGCCAACTGCTGTTAAGCCACTGAATAGATGGACCTGAAAACCTGCACTCACCCTCACTCACCCATTTTTAATATGCTTAAATTTATATTTTATATTTATTTATTAATTTTTGTTTCTTGGACTTTTGACTTTCATAATTTTTTCATTGTAAATTCGGATTTTCTCCATTGTGTGACAAATATAATATATATTATATAATATATATAATATATATATAATATATAATGTATATATATAATATATAATATAATATAATTTTCTTATGTTATCTTACTCTGTCTGACTGGTATCATGGGATACTGAAGGGTGCTGAGGGGGATGCAAGGCGGCTCTCTCTGAGTGAGCACGCACCATTCACATGAGTTGCTATACTATACTTTACTATTATGTGTGAAACTTTTCATGAGTATCTTTGCTGAGAGAGCATGCAGACATACATATCGGGAAGAAAAAAACAAAGTGTGCGTCCGTGTGTGTGCGTGTGTGTGTGTGTGTGTATGTGCAACTCACACACACACACAGTGTGAGTGTGCACGCACACTCACACGCGCGCGCACACGCACGCACACAGTGTGAGTGTGCGTACATGCACGCGCATTGGAGTATTGCTGGCATTCAGTGAAGGTCAGGGGAAGTATCAATGACAGGAAGTCAGCAGCTGCCAGGTCCACGCCAAGTTATGAATAATGGACGGTAATGAATAACTATGCTGAAGAGACACCTGCCGACTCCTTAAGACCAGAGGAACTCTGCTCAAGAGAACTAAGGTCACACACATGGCCCTGCAACAACAACCGTTCGCACTTTTGCTCATTTGCACTGTTCACCTGTATTTTTATGATGTTAAGAATCTTTAAAATGACACATATTTAAAGATTTTCAAAGAAAACAACACTCTATTTCGTTTTGATGCTATCTTGACAGCGGGTTACGAGATCAGGCAACTCAAATGCTGAAGTCGAACTTTTCATCGGTGGGATATGTTAAGACAATTGGCTATACGAACATTTTTAAACATCATTTTGTTTTTCCTGGACTTCCTGACATGTCACACCCTGCCCGCCTTTACATGACGTCACATCCTGCCCGCTTTTACATGACGTCACATCCTATCCGTCTTTATAAAAGCATCTCCCAACACGCTCCATCTCTCTCTCTGTGGTCTTCCTCAACCGACCTCACAATGTCCCTGCTGTCTACAAGATTAAAATAATCTCTTTTGTTCAACACCTTGGTTCCTGCTGATTTTACTACCATCTTCTAACACCGTGAAGAGCCATGAACCAGAGGGAAGGATTTTTAACCCATCAGGGTTGCACACACTTCCAAAGTTTGCTAAACACGTGCAAAATATCTACTCATAATGTTTTATTTTGGATCATTTTTTTGAAAAATTCCAGTACAGCTTTACCTCACGAACTTTTTGTCTTACGAACTTAGCGTCCCGGTACCAGTATGCTAAGTTGTCCATTGCTACGTGCGGCTAAGGGTGTTTCTGTGTTGTCTAAGCTACGGTCTCAGGCAATAGAAGAGGTTGAAAAACGTCTGTTTGGATTAATGAAAAGCAGCTAGCAGGGGACAGTGTGAGTGAGGGTATTATCACCGAGAAATCACGGCAACTGCACTCTATCATCAAGAGGCAACTAACTACATCAACGACCACCACAAAGGCAAATAAAACGACATTATTATACGTACAGTACAGTTTACTTCTTTAAATACAATACAATAGCACATTTATTATACATAAAATAAGGTATACATTTTTGTAGAAAATTATGTTTTATGGGGACATGTGAACTGATTATTCTCATCTTAATGGTTTCTTATGGGAAATAAATGTTTGCTGACGAACTTTTCGCCGTACACACACTTTCTGGGAACTACAGTAAAGTCTCGTTATATCGATATCGGATATATCGATAATCCCGGTTATATCAATACTATTTCTATGCACGCACGGAGAAAATTACATGCAAACAGGGTCGGATATATCGATAGTCCCGGTTATATCAATATTTTTTCGGACTCCCTTGAATATCGATATAACGAGACTTTACTGTAATTAAGTTCCTAGGCTGAGGTATCGCTGTATTTGATTTGATGATCTTAACTCAGATAAAACCGAGATTATTATGTTGGTCGGCCTCAACACCAATCCAAGGACAACTACTCTCAGTGTTATATTTAATTCAATGCTCTCCTTTCAAATACACATTAAGAAAGTACATTGATTTGAGGTTTTTTTTCCCCACCTTCGCAAAATCGCAGAGACATCCCATTTCAGCTCTCGATTTGCTTCGTCTTGCCTCAGCTTTATTATTGCAATGTATTGCTATCTGGTCTTCCCATGTCTAGTGTCGAAAGCTCGCAGTTCGTATAGAATGCTGCAGCCAGACTGATGACGAGAACGAGGACCTTTGATAATATTACCCAAATACTCGCCAACTTCCAACGGCGACCGGTCCATTTCAGAAGCGATTTCTATGTTTTGTTACGCATAAAATAGTGTACGGCTTCGGAGCCTTCTATCTCGTTAACTTTGTCTCACCATATATTGTTCCCCAAACTCTTCATTTACAACGTGCTGGGAGGTCCTTGATTCAGAGAGCAAAAAAGAGGTCGGAAGGTTTTCTATACGGGGCTCCAATGCTCTGGAATGCCATACCCATGCAAATTAGAGCAGCTACCTTTGTTGAAGCTAAGGAGTTTGTATACTCCTGCAATTTGTTTAGTAATATATTTCTGTGGTTTCCTCTTTTGTTCCTTCCTCCTCTTCCCTGATGTGGAGAAGGGACGAGGTGAAGATGATCCATTTGTCTTTGGCAGGATTCTCCTGCGATCGTTACAGACATGATTTGCAATGACTGAGCTGGACAAGTGCTGGGTCAACCACATATTAATAAATATGAATTGATGACTTGACTTGAATAATTGGGTCGTAACCTTCATGTGCTGCCCTTCTGAATGAATGCTCAGGATTTCTTTCCACACAACACCAGTGTTACGTGCTTATATATGTATCATAAAAGCTCCAGCTCAGCCGACACCGTCTTGGCAAGCAATCAAGCAAAGTGTTGTAGTAAACATTTTAAAATGGTCACCACCCGAACTCCCCTCCCTCCCAGCCACTACCACCCCAAACCTCCAACAGGACAATCAAATTAAAGCACATGCTGTCCCGCACTCGAGTGTCAGCACGACTGAAAACACGCACACACACACACACACACACACACACACACACACACACACACACACACACACACACACACACACGCGCGCACACACACATAAGCTGTCACGTTCTGGTTGGTGACCAACAGGTGGCGCTGTCGGCACCGCCTGCAGCTGCACAGGTGTCGATCATTTCAATCAGTGGCAGTTAAAAGAACTCCCGGCACGACCATTCAGTGTCAGGTCATTGTCATTCGTTTCACCCTGTCAGGTTTTTTTCATCGTGTATGAGTTTTACCCATGAATTTGTTTGCTACTTTGTTGTTTGCGATTTTGTTCCTGTGGACTTTATTTTAATACAATTTGTCAAATACACCTTACTCCTCCCTCCTGCCTGCTTTTTTGTGTGAATAGAGTCACATTCATGTCTACGATAAGCCATGCCACGTCTACGTCAGGCCGAGACCCAACTCATCGCTGTATCCCGCAGGTGCAAAGGACTGGTCTCGTTTCCACCCTGTGCCAGGCCATGCACGTCCACGTTGGGCCATGCTTTGTTGCGTGATTGTTTGAATGAAGTCGCATTCATGTCCACGAGAGTACTGTATTTTGCATTGGGAGTGATTTCTACAACTGTCCAACTTGTTCCATATTCAGTTGTACATCTACCAAATCTACCAAGTTGACTGATTATTGAGCATACTAGGTGAATGAGACCTTGTGATTCAAATGGATTATATTATTCAATGAACTCTCGGTTTGCAATCATGGATGCTAAAATAACAGAAGTGAGCACAATTTGTCATCGCCTTGGCCAAAAGCAGTACATGCTCCACATCATGTAGTCAAGTTAGTGTCATGTACTGTAACTGTGGAAACGCTCAGTCAGCCTGATGTCACCATGGAAGCCAAACCTTGATGCACAAGATTGGCCAAGGCAGATTGGAAGGGGTCTTGGTGACGTGGTAGACTGAGTCAGAGTGGCTGGTTTGCTCAGGTGTCCAGATAGGCGGCCATCTGTCGCCGCTTGCCCCGCTAGACTCAGTGATACCTCACCCTGGGGTTCACATAGCTCAATCAAGCAATCAATCCTACTTTAGATAGCACTTTTCATCCAGAAAATATCAAGTCAAAGTGCTCTCCCACTCCACCGAATATACACAGATACATATCCCCACAAGCATGCCTATGCTCGTATGCACACATGCACATACGCCGCACATACACACAGCAGACAGACAGACAGACACACACACACACACACACACACACACACACACACACACACACACACACACACACACACACACACACACACACACACACACACACACACACACACACAGAAAAACACTGTATTTTCCATTTTCCTGGTGGCATATATCTACAACAAAACAATGTGTTTGTGTGTGTAAGTGTGTGTGTGTACGCATGTGTTTGTGGATTACATTTTGAACTAAACTATTATAAATATAAGGAAACTAACAACAATTTCATTGTGATTGTTAATCAATTTAAATGGGAACAGAAAGTAACAATATAGAGTGCTGAAACCGAAAGACACAGTTCACACTTAGATAAATGTGTTGTGTGGTCAGTCTGGCAAGGATGCAGGCATCAGCAGGAGTGCAGTTCTGTAACATTGCTACGGTGCAGCCTCCTTTACAAGGGCACACAATGTCTTCTCTTGGCATTTCTATCTTATTTTATTCTATGATAAACTTCACATGCAATGTCCAAGAGTTCTTTGTATTTGTCCAATGAGGTTATGACATTGGAGACACAAAGGAAGTAATCCCACACAACCCAAAAAAGATTGGAGAAAGAAGGGACAACAGAAAGAAAGAAAGATTTTGTGTGTGTGTGCGTGTGCCAGTTTGTGTGTGTCAACTCCATAAAAAAAAGTATTTTGGCGATTAGCCGCAATGTTACATGAGCGGTTAAGTAAATGGGTTCCTTGGTAACAGTAACCAGCCAACCAACTGAATCTATCAATGAAGAAAGTTGTCTGAGTGGGAGAAACTCATCGATGCATCTGCGCCTCAACTTCTCTTTCAATGAATTGAGTGCAACATATTCATGTAATCTTATGAGGAGTAGTTATTCTGCATTTTAGGCATACTGTACAAAGACACAATGTTACCTGCAGATTATAGTATCTGTAGGCAAAAATAAAAAAAATAATTTAAAACTAAATAAGATAATACAAATACTCGACAGAACTGATCACCCACATGGGAACCCAAAACATAAACATGAATACACTAAATTATTTTAAGAAATACAGTGATACCTCAGTTCACGAACTTAATTGGTTCCCAGAAAGTGTGTGTAAGGCGAAAGGTTCGTCTGGCAAACATGTATTTCCCATAAGAAACCATTAAAAATAGAATCATCCATTCCCAGGTCCCCATAAAACAATTTTCCACTAAATAAGCCTCAAAACTACACAAAATATACCTTATTTTATCCATCCATCCATTTTCCATAAAGCTTATTCGTCATTGGGGCACTCAGAGGGGGACACCCTGTATCACCATGTATTTGTTGCCAGCCAATCACAGGGCACACAGAGACAAACAACCATCGCACTCACTCTCACACCTTGGGACAATTTGGAGTGTTAAATCTGCCTGCCATGCATGTTTTTGGAATGTGGGTGGAAACCGGAGGACCCGGGGAAAACCCACGCGGGCCCGGGGGGACCATGCAAACTCCACACGGGGAGGCCGGAGCGGGAGGCCGCAGCAGGACTTGAACCGGCGACCCCTGCACTGTGAAGCAGACGTGCTAACCACTCGACTACCGGGCCGCCCCACCTTATTTTATGTATAATAAATGTGCTATTGCATTGTAATTAAATAAATAAACTGTACTGTAAAATAAAGTACTTTTATTTACCTGTGTGATGATAGTTGTCAATGGATGACGAACTTCCAGATTGCCTCTTGATGATATCCGAGTGAAGTTGCCGTGCTTTCTCAGTGATAATACCCTCACTCACTGTACCCTGCTAGCTGCTCTTTGTTAATCCAATTCAACTAAAGTTTTTCAACTTCTTCTATTGCCTGAGACCGTTGCTTACACCAGTGTTTTTCAACCTTTTTTGAGCAAGAGCACGTTTTTTACATTGGAATTTGTTTTAATAAAATGACACTGAATAGTATATTTAATTAAAATATAATTTCTCAATGTATTTATATTCAGTCAGTGTGAAACCTGGGCCTGTTTAGATGAGCACAAGGGCCTTCATCCAAAGTTTTCCGTTACCCCTTTAAAAACTTCTTCATGACTGTAATGACAACCTCTCACATGCATCAGTAAGTCTCTCGGAGGAACAAGGCAATCAGCTACGTGTTGCCACACGGTCGTATACTAAATTACCCTGCCAGTCTATATAGCACGGACACTGGACAAAGACTTAATTTTTGCAAAAAATAATGAATACATGTTTTATAAAATTTTAAATGAAAAAAAAGTGACATTAGATAATTTCTCCCGGCACACCTCACGGTTTCTCACGGTACACTAGTGTGCCAACGGCACAGTGGTTGAAAATGACTGGCTAAGGCAACACAGAAACACCCTTAGCCACACGTAGCAATGGTCGACTTAGCATACTGGTAGTGGGACGCTAAGTCACACAAACGCATACCTCGTTCGTGTTTCTCGATGATCTCCGTCTTCTGCTCGACCGTACCTTTGTTTTGTGTCCTCTTCGGCTGAACACTAGCCTGTGGTGGGTTCTTTTTCGGTCCCATAATAGCAGTATCCTTGATAACAAACCACGTATGCACTCAAGGAAAGGGATGATGAAAACTAGTCCGCCAGCCACCGACCGTGTAGTTTTGTGTTCTTCCGCCGAAAACTAGTCTGCCAGCCACCGTGGCGCTCCGTGTGGTTTGGTTGGTTTGCCGAAAACACCCAGTTCATATGCCAAGATTATAGTCTCACGAATTTAATGTTCGTAAGGCGAACAGTTTGTAAGCTAAAGCGTTCGTAAGCTGAGGTATCACTGTAGTGTGGTTGTATTCTTACTATCCAATGAAAAAGTAAATCCATCTATTTTTTTAAACCACATATTCCAGCTAACTTGGTACAAAAGGCAGACTACAACCCTAACTGGTGGTCAATCAGTCACAGGACACATAGAGAGACGAAGAACCATTCACACTCTCGTCCACACCATCACTAAGTAGGAAATGATCTCACGCTGCCCACAAACAATACAGGCAAGTGTACCACTACACCAGGGGTGTAAAAATCATGTCAGAATCATTTTTTTGCCACGGGCCACATTGTAGTTACGGTTTCCTCTCGAGGTCCGTTATGAATTTGGCAACGTCATTAGAATGTTTCATCTACTCCACATATTACAGATAGAGCGCACTACATATTAATAAATAACTAGTTTTCAAATTTGAAGTAAAAAATAACAACTGTTATTGTGGTTTACATGGGACAATTAGAAATTTTGGTTCGGACCTTAGCAAGCATCATGGAATATCACAAGTTGATCATGGCAGATTTGGCCTTGACTTTGAAAGCTGTGTACTACACTCATAAACCAATTGCATTATTTTACTATTTTATTGTAATTCATTGTAATCCACATGTCCTCATTAGACTTATGCGTGAGCTCGAGTCTATCCAATGTTATTTTGGGTGAGAGGCAGAGTAGGACCATGACTGGGCGTCAACCAATAGCAGCAATCAGAATCAGGATCAGCAGAAAACCTTTATTCGTCCCACAATGCATGTTATGTTACTGTGAAATGTTCTTACCACACCGATAGAAAAGTAGTTGTTGACGATATTGTAAGGTACCGGGTCACCCTTCTCCTCCTTGTCATTAGGCACTATATCAATGTTCCAGCGGTCCAACACCACCTCGATGCTCTGCTCAATGTCGCATAGGAACTTTAGCAAACTGCTTCCCTCGTATCCTGACAACAACACACATTTTGTTGGATTTAAATCACATGTATTTTTATTATTTTGGTGCGGTGGGTTGGGGGGTTGCGATTGGCTGGCAACCAATTCAGGGTGTCCCCCGCCTCGTACCCGAAGACAGCTGAGATCGGCTCCAGCAACCCCCGCGACCCTAATGAGGAATAAGCGGTATGGAAAATGAGATGAGATGAGGTTGGGGGGTAGTCGGAGGATCAGCATATCGCTCTTATATGTGGAATGTGTTAAAACCAAACTACATAACTGGGAGTAATTTTCTCAGTGTGACAATCCAGCGGGTTGTTGGTGGTGAATTTTAGGATGTAATAACATGAAAATATGTTGATTTTTCTGTGTTTTTTTGTGGGATTCCATATCCATATATCTACCTAACTACCTAAGTATAATGTTTCTCTCAATAATTCAGGTTGACGGCAGACCCATGTGGGCCCCGTAGGTCTCTCATTGGTAACAGCCAATCGGTGTCAAGAATACAATTTCTGTGTTCTGTGTTGCACAACTAGACACACAAGCAAATACAGAAAACAATCTGCAGCATTGAGGTTTTGTTTATCTCTCAAACATAACAAGAAATGTTAAGCATAACCCTAAAATTTGGAAATACAAGTGAGTTTTGACAATGAGAGTAAAAAAAAAAAAAATACATACATCATTTCAAGTACCGTATTTTCCGGTGTATAAGGTGCACCGGAACATATAGTGCACCCCCAATGACTGGTGTATTTTCAAACTTTTTTTCCATATATAAAGTGTACCAGACTATAAGGTGCACCTTCAATGAATGTAAAAAAGTTTTCCAAATATAATATATAAATACAGTGTGTATAAAAGTTTTCCAAATATAAGGCACACCAATTCATGTTACGCACTGCATCTTCTACAGAGGTATTTAGAGTTGGTGGGATTTAGAGTCCATTTAACTTCACCATTTTTGGATTTTTTTTTCAAAATCTCTGAATTTTCACATTTAGCACATTAAGTGGAGACGAGCGGTGAGGCAGCAGCCGGCTGAGCCTCACCATGGATCGCACAATCACTATGCTAACTGTAGTGGCTTGCTCTGCAGTGTGACCGCATTGCTGTCCCTCTGCATATCGCGATTAAAGTGTTCAAAAGCTTTTAGTATATGAACTAAATTTCTACAGTTTAGCTGGGGTATCTAATGTACAAATAAATACTGTACTGCAGTGTTTATTTTATTTTATTTTGATCAAAACTGTGTGCTTAGGTGAGGCACACAGTTCTCCTGCCTCATAAGAGGAGGCGCTGGTGATTACTGATTCTTCTTGCGACTCCTCGGCTGCAGAATAATAAAATTAGTGACAGCAAGCTACAGTAAACAGCAAGTTAAGTGCAACTATCCAGTCATTTTTTTGTGTTGCTTGGCGTTATTTTCAGAATGGTGGATTACATATCTAAATTGAAATAATTTTCTAAACTGGACTTTCAATCGACGCAGGAGATAATTAAAGGAAGGCCAACATTGGACTGTATAGCTCACAAAGGTGAGGAATCTCCTGGACAGCTTCTCAGCTTTTTGGCCAAGAAGGATCTCATTGAAACTATTCCTGAAGTGACAAAGTTGCTCCAGCTCGTGCTCACTGTTCCAGCAACTACAGCATCAGTGGAGCGGTCATTCTCAGCACAAAAGACTGAAAACATAAAGTCAGAACAGGACTGATCGAGGACGACTTTCTTCACTGGCAGTGATCTCCATTGAGACAGAGATACTTGGACTTCATCTATAAGTAAAGGTAACACGATAATGTTTTTTTAATGCTTTTTTTCTATGCTACAGTTTGTACAGTATATAAAGAATGCTGACATGACATTTTAAACGAAACACGTTAACGGTTGCCAATCAAATGGTGAAAAGCTACTCTGTGGAGTTCATATGTTTGTAAATCTGACTGTGATGACGTCAGTGCCTCACCAGCCATGAACATCACCCCACGTCACTGGTGTAATTCCATCATGCGCATGCATTTCATATTTTCCATGGATAAATTTACCAACGAGAGTTTGCATTCAGCACTAACAAAAACAAATTTGCTCCATAGAACGTTCCAATACAAAAGTTTCACTGAAAGTAATGACTTTGCCTGTGTAATATAGCATGTGGGGGTCTCACCTCCCCCCCAGCGGAGGCAGCGTGCCAGGTCGTTGCCTGTCCCCAGTGGCAGGATGGCTACTGGGGGGTGCCGGGCGAAGTTGGTCTTATCTGGAGAAACATATTTCTATTGTGACATTTGCTTGCCGGTGACTGGGCAGAAAACATGAAGAGATTTTTTTGAAGGGGTTAGTTTTACATTTTCAAAAAAGGTTTGGAAGTTTTCATCGACATTGATTTTGGTCATGATGACCTAAATTTTGTCTTTTTCAAAGCAGTTTTTGGACAGATGTGGGCATAATGCCTTTGAAGGTTACATCCTACCGAACTAAACAAGATAATCGGGGGGGGGGGGGGGGGGGGATTACATTGGAAGCGAATGCAGACAATGGAGAACACATCCACTGTCATGAATACATTTATATAAGGACCAGGTGAACAAAGTCATATTGTCAAGTACCTATGCAGTCCAGGATCCAACCAACGGTGCCATCACCGCCGCATGCAAGCACTCGGAAATCAGGGACGTCGTGAAAAAAGTTGAGCCTGAAAGAAGGGATGGTACAACATGTATTTTGTTAGCATCAGTGGCGTCAAACATTGCTTTTAAGTAATTCTCCTCAGCTCAATTCTAAGATGTGATGTTAGTGTGACGCTAATGCTACATAGGTTTGGGAGTTGGGAGTTGATTTTGCTATGTTAGTGAAGAAAAGTGGGACAGAACAGTACTGAAAGTATTAGAACAGCTAGGTCAATTCCTTTGTTTTTCCCAATGTAATTTTTGAGTCAAAAAATGTAATTAGACCAAAATTCTGAATTCCGGCTTTTATTTCAATTGTATTTACAAAAAGTGTTAAACACCTCAGGACAATGCACCTTTTGTTTGAAGCCTCCCACTTTTTATTGAGCAAAAGTATTGGAACATGTGAGACTGATTGGTGTTTTTCGCAGTGAGTTCCACCTGTGGTGCTGCCGTTGTTGTTCAGTAAACATGAATGCCATTGAGCTCTTAGTGATTTTGAAGTTGAGAGAAAAGGTCAAATCAATCATAGCTGTTGCAAAAACATTTTAAATCAGATTCAGAAGCAGAATCAGAATCATCTTAATTGCCAAGTATGTAGAACACACAAGTAATTTGTTTCCGGTAGAACACGCTGCACAAATATCATCAGTATCATCATACAGTTCCATTTGGGCTGCTGTTCAGAGAGTTAATGGCTTGGGGGAAGAAGTTGTTTAAATATCTGCTGGATTTGGTGCACATGGATCGGTAGCGCCTGCCTGAGGGGAGTAGCTAGAAAAGGTGGTGGGCAGGGTGCGGAGGGTCCAGTAGGATTTTCCGCGCCCTAGTTTGGATTCTTGCAGTGTGCAAGTCCTCGAGAGTGGGTAGGCCGCCGTCCTAACTGTCTGTTGAAGTCGGATTTTGTCCATTTTTTGTGGCGGCCGCGAACCAAACGGTGATGGAAGAAAACAGGATGGATTTGATGACAGCCGTGTCGAAATGTTGCAGCACCTCCTGTGGCAGGCCATGCTTCTTTAGCAGCCTCAGGAAGTACATTCTCTGTTGGGCCTTTCTCAGGATAGAGTTGGTGTTGACCTCCCACTTCATGTCCTGGGAGACTGTGATTCTCAGGAACTTGAAGGTCTCAACGGTTGACACGAGGCAGTTGGATAGTGTGAGGGGTAGCTGAGGTGATGGATGTTTCCTGAAGTCCACGATCATCTCTACCGTCTTGAGCGTGTTCAGCTCTAGATTGTGATGGCTGCACCAGAGTTCCAGCTGCTCCACTTGTTGTCGTTACGCAGACTCGTCACCGTCCTTGATGAGACCGATGACCGTGGTGTCGTCTGCGAACTTTATGAATTTGACAGCTGGGTGTGTTGAGGTGCAGTCGTCCGTGTAGAGAGAGAAGAGCAATGGAGAGAGGACGCATCCCTGCGGGGCTCCAGTGCTTGTGGTTCGTGTTGAGGATGATATATTTCCCAGTCTGACCTGTTGTGTTCCTCTTCCTCTCAGGAAGCTGAGGATCCACTGGCAGATTGTAGGGGACACACCAAGCTTGAGAAGTTTGGGGATGAGGCGTTCTGGAATGTCATAGTAAATGTCCTGAAAAAGGAATAACCTACTGATGGACTAAGCAACACACATCAAACCGGTTGGCCCAGGGTATCAATAGCATGTTGCAACGGGACCTTTGTGAGGACTGGGACGAATCACCCAAAGACAACAGTCAGTGACAGGACTGCAAACCTCAGCAAATGTTATTCATACATAACGAGCTAAAGCAATGAAGTGGATGTGTTTGCTTTAATGGTACAACTCATGACCTTCAGCAAAATGTTCGGTATGACTTGTCTGATCTTGAACGTGGTCATTTTATACGGAAATATACTAATTAACGGATGTACAGATGCATGCAGAATGTACAGAACATCCCTTGCAATAATGGGTGCGAGTCAAGGTTTCTCATCGCTCTGATCACGGATCTATTACTCGAAGCTATAATAACGGTATCAATGTGTGTTTGATGCACTGAATTTTTGTCATGTAATGTGAGTCGTTGGAGACTTTGCAATTAACAGAAATTCAAATCTGGAATCAACCGGAAATGGAAAAATTTACAGGTTTCTCCTAAATAGGCAATTTGAATAATGTTGGCAAAAATACAAATTAAAATTCCAGTGGTAATTTTCAAAAGGTTCCAAGTCCTTTGGTTTTTTTTTACGGTTTTATGTAATCTGTGCAATGCTTTGGACAGATCGTCACTGGAAGGGAATGCAAAAAAAAATTAAAAGAAAAATAGAGCAATGAGCCTATTGCTAATTATTTATCTACTTTTCTGCTTGGCCTTCACCATATGAGAAAAAAATTGTGGTTGTGTGTGTGTGTGTGTGTGTGTGTGTGTGTGTGTGTGTGTGTGTGTGTGTGTGTGTGTGTGTGTGTGTGTGTGTGTGTGTGTGTGTGTGTGTGTGTGTGTGTGGTTGCATATGTGTGTGAATATGCGTGTGCGTGTGTGCTTGTGCGCGCGTGTGTGCGTATATATTTGACAATAAGGTTGACATGAAAATATAATATTAAATTACTGTACCCTTAGTTCCAAGTTATGTCCCAGAATTTCCAATGATTCCCATGCAAAGTATTTAATTTGAAATAGTAATAATATTGCCCTGTTTTCTATGGATAATTTCCATGAAATTTTCAGCAAATGTATTTGACATGTTCCACCGCTTTTGCAAAACCTAGGAATGAGATGAAGAGAGACTGCCCGTCTATATGTGCTCACTCCACCTTCACCGTCTTCTCCTGAGCGCACACGACCTTCAAGGGGACCTTTTATGTGAGTCGGGACAAAAGTGTCGATGGAGGCTTTCATCTCGAGCAGCTGCGTTTGGCCAAAGATGCCATTCACTCAAGCCAGCCACCTGGCGCTTAGCAGACCAATAATGCCCACATTTAGTCCACAAGTATACATAATTAATATTACATACATGAAGAATGAAAGACTTTGATGCATAAAGGCCACATTGACAGTCTGCAGTCAGGTGAAGCATATTTCTTCAATCTTTTCAGAGTTCTAATACAGGTCTTGTAAGATTTTAAAATGAAAAAAAACCCCATGCGTTTGTCCCTTCCTTTATAACTTCATGAATTCATGATGTTACACATTTATTTTTAATAGGTAAAAATGAAAAGAAATTAGGTGTTATTATTTGTAAACACAAAATCTAAGTAAGGGAAACAATGTGAAGATGAATACATGTATTTCTATATTGGTATTTTTCATGGGTAAAAGTAATACATTCTGTATGGGTGGATTAATTGATTGATTTCAAAAAGGTAAAAAAAGGTTGTGTTATTTGATTCTTAATATATATTAATTTGAAATTATAAATAATGTACATGGTAGCAGAACAAAAACAAATGAGTCAGACTTCGATAAAAAAAAATCAGCTATTATTTAATTTGTTTAAAAAAGTGATTGCAATGTATTAATATTGATAAAACTGCAGAAAATCAAATATTGTTCCAAGAAACTATGTGATGGACCGAATCTGGCCCCCTGGCCTTTTATTTTACACCTGCAAATGTAACATTCCTAACTTAATTTTACATATTCTTATGCCTCTATGCCTGTCAAATCGCATGAGAGTATGGTCTTTTTTGAACCAGTGCTGGATCTTAATGCTCCTTTGGATTCAGAATAATATTGCTGGGATTTGTGCAATACAACTTGGGTGGTTGAAGTTCGTGTAAACATGAGTCACTTCCATTGTCTATGTCACTGTGAAACATTCATTAATCCACTTAATCCCAATTGTCTGTTGTGCACTGGGATTTTTATGAGCGACAGTCTCAAACAAGCATGTGTTTATGGGCTAAAACCAATCTCCCTCTCACCTCACTGCCAGCTGAGCCTGTTGCTAAGGCGCCATGGCAACGGCACTGGCTTTTTTGAGAGATAAATTAACCCTGTAGGCAACCTACATCCATTCGATTGTGTACCTAATACCGTGGCTAGTGAGTTCCATTTAAATCCTAGTCATTATCAAAAGTCAATTGGTGATGTAACTGTTTAAGGAGGGTGAAGATGTATTTAAATCAACTTAATAGATTGCATTTACCTGAGCGCTGGGCCACCTTGGTCCAAACTATGCACCTGCCGTGGGTTAAGAAGGTACCGGAACTTCCTGAGAACTCTGATGGAAAGAGCAACCAGTTTTTAAATGTTCATTATTTTATCCATGCATTTTCTGTACTGCTTATTCCTCATTAGGGTCGCGGGGGTTGCTGGAGCCTATCCCAGCCATCTTCGGGCTCTAGGCGGGGAACACCCTGAATTGGTTGCCAGCCATTCGCAGGGCACACAAAGACATACAACAGTCACTCTCACACTCAGACCTAGGGATCATTTGAAGTGTTCAATCTGCCTGCCATGCATGTTTTCGTAATGTTAGAGAAAACCGGAAGATCCAGAGGAAACCCACGCAGGAAAACATGCAAACTCCACACAGGGAGGGCGGAGCAGGACATGAATCGGCAATCTCTGCACTGTGAAGCCAGCGTGCTAACCACTCGACTACCGGGCCGCCTCATGGTTTTACTGAGATATAAATACAGTAATCATTTTGAAGAGGGTCACAAAACAACAACATGGGGGCAAAATTACTCGCATTGTGTACATAGACAGAAGTACAAATACGGAAAAAAGATGCTAAATGCTAAAACGGACCAACATGGCTTTTCTTCACTTTTCACTTCCTGTAGGTGGAATGGATTGGATTGGATTAACATTTATTCGTCTCACAGTGGAAAATGTAGATTTCACAGCAGCAAAGTGATGAAAGTAAGAGGAAAGGAAAGGAAAGGAAAGGAAAGGAAAGGAAAGGAAAGGAAAGGAAAGGAAAGGAAAGGAAAGGAAAGGAAAGGAAGAAGTAGAAAAACAAAATACCGGAGCTGCTGGTCAGGCAGCCACTCTCGCAGTGCCATCTTTAAGTCAAAAGAACAAAACAAAACAAAAACTAAATAATATGACAACACAAGAGTCTAAAAAGTCATTCCAATTTAAGCTCTTTCTGCACCCTCTTTTGTATTAAGCCATTCTAGATGAAAGAGGAGAAAATCAAAGTGTCCTTTTAACCAGTACATCGGGGACGTCATGGTGGAATGTGCCGACTGCTACAAGCTAAATGTTGAAAGAAAACACGAAGCTGTAGCATCCATTGACAAAAATGACGAGGCATCACAATACTTTTCTCTGTACATTGATCTATGCGCTCTCAAATTGTCGGTATGCGAATGAGCTCAGTCATATCTGCACACCAGTTCTCTGTGACCTTTGGATAGTTACACTACTGAGGGACAACTAACAAACCTAGTACTGTACTGTGAATGGCACACGTACATTGTGCAATGTGTGTCCTATATGTCATATTGAACAATACACGCTCGTGATGTAACGCGGTTCCATACAGAATCCAATTGAGTAAACTATTGGCTCGTAAGCATTCCCTTTCGTCACGTCAATATGATTAGCACATTTGAAACTCAGGCCAGTAAGCAATGTTAAAAATAGTAGGACAGATGTGTCTCAATTGACATCTTCAACAAAACATTAAAGGACAATCGACACCATTTTTTTGTTTCCTAACTGACATCAGAAAAACGTTTTATAGCATCTAAAATACCCAAAACATGCAGGCTGATATTTTTAGTCAAATGCAAAACACCAATAAAAATGACTGAAAGTGTCCTAAAACTGCTACGAAATGACCTTGGAAATGGCGAGTTTCAGAAGGTCCCGACCCCTTGTTTGTGACGTCACGGCAGGAAACTCCAAAATCAAAACAATGGCTTCAGAGAGTTCAGATTCAGAGAATATGCTTTCTTGTTACTCATCCAGTTATGAATATGATTCAAATAGTTCTGAAGAGGAAAGTATAAATGTTTGCAATCGATTAAAGAAGTCCTTTTGTTCAAGCCATCTGGACTCCAATGTAGCGTCCCAGAAAAAGCATAAGATGGCGCGCAAGCTCCATTGGAAATGGGCTGATTTGTCTGCTTGGTGTCATGATCTGGTTGGCGACCAACGGGGGGCGCTGTCGGCCCCGCCTACACCTGCACAGGTGCTGGTCGTCCCGATCAGATTGGCGACCAGCGGGTAGCGACGTCAGCCCTGCCTGCAGCCTTGCAGGTGTTGGTCGTTTAATCATTGACACTTAAAAGGACACCCGGCACGACCATCCGGTGCCGGTTCATTGTTTGTTTGCTGCTTGTTTGCTGCATGCTGTGCATGTGTTTGTTTAACCTTGGCGGACTTTTACTTTTGGTCTTCTTTTGCTACTTTGTATTTTTTCCATTCTGATGTTTCACATTTTGTTCCTGCTGACCTTTAATTTAATACAATTTGTCAAACAACCTCTTACTCACTCCTGCCTGCTTCTTGGGATCCGCACCCGCCATCACCACCTCGCAAACCGTGACAGAATGAACCGGCCAACCATCGGATCCCGCAGGTACATCGGACCCGTCTCCTTTCCACCCTGTGCCTGGCAATGCTACGTCCACGTTAGCGCAAGCCTCGTCGAGTTTGAATTGCGTCACTCGACGAGCCGCAACGTCCACGTAAACGTCCGGCCGAGACCTCCTTCCAGGTGGCCATCCAGGGTGACACTGGGTGACTGGCATTGCACGCCCACGTCCAGCCACGGTGTCGTCGTGCATGACGAATTGAGTCTCATCCACGACGAGCCGTGCAACGTCCGCGTCAACGTCAGTCCGAGACCCCACTCACCGCTGGATCCCGGAGCGGCTCTGGACTGGTCTCGTTCCCCCGGAGCCGGGCAGTTCACGCCCACGTCGGCGTCCGGCCGAGACCTGGTCCCATACGGCCGTACGGGGTGCCATTCTGCGCCTGGCAGTTCGACGTCCACGCAGAGCCATGCGCCGTCGCGTGAACGTGCGAGAGGGATCGCACTCACGCCCACGATGATCCGTGACGCGTCTTCGTCCACCCCAGGCCGAGTCCCGTTCCCATCAGGCCGCCGCCCGTCGTATGCTGGAGAGGCAGCGGTTGCCCTCTCCACCGACCGTTCCCTGGCGAGTGGACCTTTTGGGAGACTGTTGGGACTTCTGGAAGCAGCCCCTTGAAGGGGGGGTACTGTCATGATCTGGTTGGCGACCAACGGGGGGCGCTGTCGGCCCCGCCTACACCTGCACAGGTGCTGGTCGTCCCGATCAGATTGGCGACCAGCGGGTAGCGACGTCAGCCCTGCCTGCAGCCTCGCAGGTGTTGGTCGTTTAATCATTGACACTTAAAAGGACACCCGGCACGACCATCCGGGGCCGGTTCATTGTTTGCTGCTTGTTTGCTGCATGCTGTGCACGTGTTTGTTTAACCTTGGCGGACTTTTACTTTTGGTCTTCTTTTGCTACTTTGTATTTTTTCCATTCAGATGATTTTGATGTTTTACATTTTGTTCCTGCTGACCTTTATTTTAATACAATTTGTCAAACAACCTCCTGCTCCCTCCTGCCAGGTTTTTGGGATCCGCACCCGCCATCACCAACTCGCAAAACGTGACACTTGGAATTTGTGTCAATTTCTGGATGGTGTAACCGCAATTGGTAGTCTTGGTGGAACACACGATTCACCATTGCGTCATTTATGTTTTTTCTTCTAATTTCACCATCAACACGGATGAACACGATGTTTTCAGACCAAACAAAGTACCCAAAATGCATTGTGTGTCGCTTTCTTGGTCAGGGGCGTTCCTGGCGTGACGTCATGTCAGGCATCATCATCAACTCGAAAACATGACTTCCTGAATATTCAGTGTGAGTCTTAAAACGTAAAATATAGCTATATGCGTTGGGATCTTTGAAAAATGTGCTCAGTGGAAGTCAATTGAAGTGATTTTACAAATTATGGAAACAACTTGTCCTGAGGTGTCGGTTGTCCGTTAAGCAAAAACTATCTCACCGTTCTCCCTGTCTTCCGCCGCTTTTGGGATTGACCAGTACCAGCAGAGGATGAGTGCCTGGTAAAGGCGAGATCTGTTGACAGAATGTCAAATCAACAACATCCATTCATTAGTCCCCAGAGTTTTTTTGTTGTTGTTGGAGACATCGCCCGAAGAGCAAACTACCTGAAGTGCCTGTCCATCTCCTGGGGAGAATTTAAACATGTGGTTGATTTCGTCCGGGCTGGTGCAGGGAGGCGACTCACCCTCTCCGCGTTTCACCACAGACTGGCGGTCCTGTAGAAAAGTTAGGCAAATTGACTCGATTTTTAAATTTTGGTAGGAAAAAAAATCATGAATCCATCTTCTATATCCATTATCCTCATTTGGGTTACATGTGTGTTGGAATCTACATCAGATGACTTTAGACAAGATTTATACAAATCAACTCAATGTGCTTTATACACTCAATTGTAAACAAAACAGCAAATGATATTCAAAGGGAAAGCAGAAAAAAAGTACAAGAACAAAGATTGATAACATTCAGTTTATCACAAGCTTCAATGACACTTAAAATAAATGGGATGAAATATAAAGTCCCATTCTAAAATTCCAGAAAGACCTTAAACATTTGCAGTCAGAGCTGACATGACAGGGATATTGCTGTTCATCATGTTTGCTTTGAATTCGGCGCTCCACTAACTGCCGTGAGTCTGCAGACCTCATAGCCCTACATGGTTTATATTCAATATTTATATTAATATTGAATTATTTTTTTCTTTTTTTTGGGAACAGGCTTTGTATAGCCCAAAATTGTCGCCAGCTGGGCGCTGAGACAAAAACAATTCACACTCACATTCATACGACAGACATTTTACAATCATTGGGTGTGCATTATTAGCTCTCATGACATGCCTCTAATTGGCACTTTTTTTTTCCTCCCGAGCTGCGCTTTCCTGAATATCAAATGGCTTTGATTGCAGCCAATTATGGCATTTCCCTCCATGAGTCACATTTCTAATATATTGCTGTCATGTTATAATAACTACTGTATTTAAAAATAATAGGACAAAAAGTGTCATATTTGGGCTCATTCAGTCCAAACACAGACCAAATCTTATTTTACATTCAAGCCTCTTCTGAGGCTTCTTAGAAAATCACAGGCCCCAAACAGAATCAATTTCAAAGTCTGAAATGGAGGCAGGTGCTTGCAAAACTCTAATTCAGACCAAGAGCCACAGTGTGACAATCTGACTGACATGTGCACCTGCTTTTCCTACATGAAAGTGACATGCAATGTTTTTGAATAGGAAATGAGCAACGTGAGCCTGTCATACCCTTTCATATCAGGAGTGAAAATAAAGTAAAACAATTTATAGTTAGTAGACTTATTGTTTATCTGTACAGTACTTCATTTGAGTATCAATCTCATTTGTTAACTTTTACTCTACATGTTAGAACCCCTGTACAGCGGCACCACTACTTATGAAATTAATTGTGTCATGTTGACGACCAATGGGTGGCACTGTCGGCCCCGCCTGCACCTGCACAGGGGCTGGTCGTCCCGATCAGTGGCGGACTGCCACGTTCGGATTGGCGACCAAGGGGGTAGCGACGTCAACCCTGCTTGCAGCCTTGCAGGTGCTGGTCATTTTAATCAGTGACACTTAAAAGGACTCCCGGCACGACCATCCGGTGTCGGTTCATTGTTTGTTGCATGCTTTGTCTGCAATCGCATGCATTGTATGCTGTGCATGTGTTTGTTTAACCTTGGTGGACTTTTATACTTGGTTTTCTTTTGATACTTTGTATTTTTTATGTTCAGATGATTTTGATGCTTTAGATTTTGTTCCTGCTGACTTTATTTTAATACAATTGATCAATCACAACCTCGTGCTGCCTCCTGCCTGCTTTTTGAGATCCGCACCCGCCATCACCACCTTGAACCGACCAACCATCGGATCCAGCAGGTACAACGGACCCGTCTCGTTTCCACCCTGTGCCTGGCAATGCTACGTCCACGTTAGCCCACGCCTCGTCAAGTTAAATTGCGTCACTCGACGAGCCGTAACGTCCACGTCAACGTCCGGCCGAGACCTCCTTCCAGGTGGCCGTCCAGGGTGACACTGGGTGTCTGGCAGTGCACGCCCACGTCCAGCCACGGTGTCGTCGTGCATGACGAATTGAGTCGCATCCACGACGAGCCGTGCAACGTCCGCGTCAATGTCAGTCCGAGACCCCACTCACCACTGGATCCCGGAGCGGCTCAGGACTGGTCTCGTTTCCCCGGTGCCAGGCAGTTGACGCCCACATCGGCATCCGGCCGAGACCTGGTCCCATACGGCCGTCCGGGGTTCCACTCTGCGCCTGGCAGTTCGACGTCCGCGTTGAGCCTTGCGTCGTCGCGTGAACGTGCGAGAGGGATCGCACTCACGCCCACGACGATCCGTGCCGCGTCATCGTCCACCCCAGGCCCAGTCCCGTTCCCATCAGGCCGCCGCCCGTCTTATGCTGGAGAGGCAGCGGTTGCCGTCTCCACCATTGTTCCCTGGCGAGTGGACCTTTTGGGAGACTGTTGGGACTTCTGGAAGCAGGCCCTTGAAGGGGGGGTACTGTCATGATCTGGTTGGCGACCAATGGGTGGCGCTGTCGGCCCCGCCTGCACCTGCACAGGGGCTGGTCGTCCCGATCAGTGGCGGACTGCAACGTTCGGATTGGCGACCAACGGGTAGCGACGTCAGCCCTGCTTGCAGCCTTGCAGGTGCTGGTCATTTTCATCAGTGACACTTAAAAGGACTCCCGGCACGACCATCCGGTGTCGGTTGATTGTTTGTTGCATGCTTTGTCTGCAATCGCATGCATTGTATGCTGTGCATGTGTTTGTTTAACCTTGGCGGACTTTTATACTTGGTTTTCTTTTGATACTTTGTATTTTTTTATGTTCAGACGATTTTGATGTTTTATTTTAATACAATTGATCAAACACAACCTCCTGTTCCCTCCTGCCTGCTTTTTGAGATCCGCACCCGCCATCACCACCTTGCAAAACGTGACAAATTGGTTCTGGAAGAAATTTCTATATTTGAAAATTGTGTAAGCAGCAACGTGGTTTTCCATGTGCTTCATGTCACAAAGGGGGTAAAAGTGCTGAAGAATGAATGACTCTGTGTCGTTGTGTGGTCATATAATTTGTTATTTAGTTTTTTTTTTTTTTTTTTGTTTTTTTTTACTTCAAGATGCCGCCGCGAGAGTGGCTGCCTTTCCAGCAGCTCCTGTATTTTTGGTTTTCTACTTCTTTCTTTCCTTTCCTCTTCCTTTCACAACTTTGTTGCTGTGAAATTTAAATTTCTCCACTGCGAGACGAATAAAGGTACATCTAACGTATATGTAAAAATTAAGTTATTGCACAATAAATGACTGTTGGGCAAAATGTAAAGACAAATATAAAGAACAAAAAGTATGGTCATTTAACTTTGAACTGCACCCTCGTTGTTCTTACCACCTTTAGCCCCCAGAAGTGGTTATTGTGTGGCATTTTGTCAAGAACTGATCCATGGAAGTTTGCTTTGAACAATCCTTCAAAAATGTCCAAGACAAACATCAGCATAACAAGCAATCGACCGACTGGTGAACACTTTTTCTGGATGATTCACCTTCCTTACGAGGACGCTGCATAGAAACATGCATCAACATTTTAACAACTTTTTATCTATCTACACCTCATGTGTCAAACTCATTTTTTGCCATTTTTTAAACACCTCACCAAATTACATATAGAGTGAACAACAAATTAATGAATAACTAACAATTAAGGGTGGCCGGGTAGTTGAGTGGTTTGCACGGCGGCTTCACATTGCAGAGGTCGCTGGTTCGCATCCTGTTCCGGCCCTCCCTGTGTGGAGTTTGCATGTTCTCCCCGGGAACACGTGGGTTTTCTCCGGGTCCTCCGGTTTCCTCCCACATTCCATAAACATGCATGGCAGGCAGAATGTTCATTCCAAATTGTCCCTTGGTGTGAGTGTGAGAGTGGTTGTTGTTTGTCTTTGTGTGCCGTGCGATTGACTGGCAACCAATTCAGGTTGTCCCCCGCCTAGTGCCCGAAGATGGCTGGGATAGGCTCCAGCAGCTGCCCATACAAATTTAGGGCAATTCGTGACCATAATATATAACATTTTTAACTTTCACATCATTGAATTTCTTTCATAACAGAGACAATATAGACCCATTGAGGCGTTTCGTAACTTGAAATTTTTGGATGAAGAGGCGTTTGTAAGTAGAGTTATCACTGTACAACAATGTACTGTAGTCTCTACTGTCATGTGATACAATAAGAAGTGTATCGATGAGAAGGTTTCTTCAGCCGTCATCTGTACAAAAGTGAAGGTTTCGGACGTTTCGCCTCCTATCCAAGAGGCTTCGTCAGCGAACTAAAGTCTGACTGGTCGTATCGGCCCTATTTATATATCCCTAATGTCCAGACGTGGTGGCGCCGGACACAGCTATGATAGGTCCCTACTCTCAGGTTGGGGGGGCAGAGGACCCCTCCCTGTGGCCCCACTGATTGTCCCTACATTCCTGACTAACGACTTGCTAAAAGCTAGCAATTTGCTAAAAGCTAGCAACCACTCATTTGACGACAATGAGGTTAAAATCTTAGCGAAAGAACATAGATGGTTTGAAAGGGGGGTAAAAGAAGCGATTCTTATAAAACAACAAAATCCTTCATTAAACCGGTCGGGTGGGGTGAGGTTCAATTTGGATCGTTCATACAATAGCCTGCTTAGGCAAAACAGGTTAGGCAACTTTCGTAATGCTGATGAGGGTCGTTATGCTGATGAGGTGATACCGGGGGGAGTGGGGGTAATAGGCCAGTCGTTAGTCAGGAATGTAGGAACAATCAGTGGGGCCACAGGGAGGGGTCCTCTGCCCCCCCAACCTGAGAGTAGGGACCTATCATAGCTGTGTCCGGCGCCACCATGTCTGGACATTAGGGATATATAAATAGGGCCGATACGACCAGTCAGACTTTAGTTCGCTGACGAAGCCTCTTGGATAGGAGGCGAAACGTCCGAAACCTTCACTTTTGTACAGATGACGGCTGAAGAAACCTTCTCATCGATGGACCACTCCTGTACGAATGAGAGCTTACACATAAATAAGAAGCGTAGTCTATGACTCACCAAGACGATGGGACAAATGTAGGAGGGTAGCAGAGTGTGGTCCCTCAAGGCTCCACCGTCACACTCTGGCTTTACATGGGATGCACATTTATTGTGAAGCTGTGGAGGACAGCAAGTCACACAAACAGACGTGATAATACAGTACATATATGTGCACATTATCTATCGTACTTCCCCTCATCAGGGTTGCGCGTTCACAAAAACACATATGGAGAATTTTGGGGCTTTACCTAACCTAAGATGCATATTACGGAGAATGATGGAGGCTACAGTGTTTGGGAAAACGGAAGCTTCGAGTACTAAGTACAATAAATAACAGGGTCTTCATATTTTAGAACAGTTTTAAGAAAAAAGACTGAGGTGGCGTTGGTTATCTGCTTTAGAAAACATCCATGATGTAAAAGCAAACCGGGGAGGGCATCTAGTGGATATCAGTTGTATTGCATGTAAACAGCACAAAAAGTACGAAAACGTGTGTCCACGCATTTTTATTTGTTGTAAATTGCTTATTTACAATACATTTTCGACCTGATGAGAGCCAGGTTATATCTTAAAAGTGGCGGGTGCCATATTTGCAAGAACCTTAAAATTGTGTTTCAAGGAGTGCTGATCCTGTGGCTTGCGTTCACAAACCTTTCAAAGCATTCACGAGAGGCACCAAGTTTGAAAGTCAAGATGAAGTTAAAAGTGTTGCGAACAAATGGCTGAGACATCAGTCCAAAGAGGGAATATGAAAGCTGTGTACAGATGGGAAAAGTGTGTGACAGTGCTGGGAGACCACATTGAAAAAAAAGCTTTTGTCTATATGAGAGGTCCTTATAAAAAAAAAATCCCATAGTCATAGAGTGAACGCTGGCGTGAATGGCTGCCGCCACTCACCCACACACAAAAAATCCCGTGACTGTAAAGTGTCCTTGAGAGTTTTGAAATGAAATGTATTATTATTATTATTATTATTATTATTATTATTATTATTATTATTATTATTATTATTATTATTATTATTATTATTATTATTAACATTTAGGGGGCATTAATTAGTCATTGATTTTCACTATTTGAATGGTAGGGGCTGTACTGTGAAATCAAAGTTTCCATCCTGACTCACAGTTATCTGGCACCACATACAGTGGAGGCCGGTCAGGCCTTGGTAACATTTGATGCTCCGGTGGCATCGGTCACATTTGGTCGGGGAGTTTCCCTCCATCCATACATGCTGCATAGCCTACAAAGACACACACACACACACACACACACACACACACACACACACACACACACACACACACACACACACACACGCACACACACTCACGCACACACGCACACACACACACACTACTGATTCCACAAGACATCACACATACATAATTCCGGATGGAGCCAGATTGAGCTTCTCCAGTGAAAGCACTCATGAATCAACCCTTGTGTATCATTCAACGAAAGCAGAGCAATTAAGAAAACATGGTGAATGTCTTGAATGGTGAATTTTGATAACATTAGATTGCATAACTTTATACGGACATCTTGAGGAAGAGGGTTTGGTTCCCAGCAAGTTCCTTAAAAGTATAATTACTCTCTCTTGACATCGTCTCTCTAGAAACATTAACAACATACTGTATTAAACTGTATTTTTATACTTAGCACTATGTACAGTTCTTTTCATGAAATATTTTGGGCAGTTGTACAGTTAAGTCTTCTGTCATTTTTTTGTACATGCAATACTTTTTTTTTCTTTTCGACCCTGCCTACACTCACTCCTTTCAATCTTGTTGCTGGAGCAAATTTCCCCATTGTGTGACAATTAAAGGCCCTCTGATTCTGATTCTGAACAACAACAACAACAAACAATCACTTTTTTCTCACCAAAAAATGCCACGGGAGGAATTTTGGAATTTTTGTGGAAGATTCTAAAAAAAGACCGAGAATAATTTGGAATATAGCATGACGACCCCCAAATAAATTTGTGTTACCGTTTTAGTTGTTAATTACTTTTATGCCACCCACAGTACTCTGGCACCTTTATTAACAGTCTGAAAAGGTATATGATGAATTACATTGACTTGTTCGAGCGTAATATATGCACATGCACTTACGTTGGTGTGCCTGCGAGACTTGGCGTAGGTGCTGATGCAAGCGGCGATGTCTTTGGACACACAGCGCTCATGCACCGTGTACTTGCATACTATCCAAAATAAACAACACACTTGTTAGTGATAAAATATGTGTAAGATAAGTGTATATTAGCATAGTTATGACGACCCACTCACAGGAGCAGCAGAGGCCCTGCTTACGCACACCCAGTAGCATGGTGTGACAAAAGTTACAGTAGGCCGGTTTGTTGAAGTGCTTTAGACGCCACACATGCTGGCCGTCCTCCTGAACATTCTAGTGGGCAGCATCAAAATGACAAAGTGAAGAAAATTGATATGTTTTTCCGGTGAGCCAGAGAACTGCAGACTCACCGTGTCCATGCCGAGCAGAACCAGTAAAGGGATGGTGGTCAAGCCTCCTCGTATCCACTCTTCCAGGGTCACAGTGCCATCTCGATCGTAGTCGATCTCCTCCATCATTTCCTTCAAAATCTATGGCGGCATAGGCAGAAGAACTGAGGCATACTTTCAACCTCATTTTAGGCTAAGTAGAGATTTGTATGTCAATAAATAGTGCGATTTGCATTAAAATAAATACACACAATTGTTGGCACTGGACCCGTGGATGTGTTGTTGTTTATAATACATCAATGTAATCTTTAATGCCATTTCATTGAGTTCAGAAGACAGTTGGAGTGATAAAAAAACGTCATTGTCATTTTTCAAATTGATCTTTAAGGCCAATGACGAACCTCATAGATGTCCAGCTTAAGACATGTCAGAGACTCATTTGACCCATGTTATGAATAAAACAGCAGAAAATATGGGATTTGATTGCATCGATAACACATTTAGTGTTAAAATGTGTGTTGACACGTCACAGAGAGGAATGTTAAAATTAAAACTTCTTATTTTCCTTTCGGCTTTTCCCTTCAGGGGTCGCCACAGCGAATCAGTGTCCTCCATCGAACCCTGTTTTTTTGCATACTCCTCTCTCACACCAGCGACCTCCATGTCCTCTTTGACAACATCCATAAACCCGCTCTTTGGTCTTCCTCTCTGTCTCCTGCCTGGCAGTTCTAGGCTCAGCATCCTTCTCCCGATATAGTCACTCTCTCTCTTCGGTCCATGTCCAAACCATCTCAGTCTGGCCTCTCTGACTTTCTCTCTAAAGCCTCTCATATGAGTTGTCCCTTTGATGTAGTCATTCCTGATCCTATCCAACCTGGTCACTCCCAAAGAAAACCTCAACATCTTCATCTCTGCTACCTCCAGCTCTGCTTCGTGTCTTTTCTTCAGTGGCACTGTCTCCAATCCAAACAACATGACTTGTCTCACCACCGTTTTATACGTCTTTCTTTTCATCCTCGCTGAAACCCTTGTGTCACACATCACACCTGAGATATTTCTCCAGCCGTTCCAGCCTGCCTGGACAAGCTTCTTCACCTCAAACATTGGCCATAAAGATGCAAAATTTTTCATGACCGTTTCTACTTGCATATCAAATGACTTGGAAATCATTGAGTATGACAGAATTGTGATATATATGCTCCATTTGGAGAGTTCCATTTTACAAGACACCTCATTGAGTACACCGGCATAATCAATCCCACTTGGGTAGTTATTTAACATGGCAATGAATTTGTGTGCTCTGCTGCTCACCGGCTGTAACTCGGTCGAATCCCACTCCAGATACTCGGCAACGTGTACCATCTGATTAATGATGCGGTCCAGCTCCTACCAAAGAGCCCAAATAGGACAAAACAGGGCATTGTAGAACATAGATCACAACCTCTCACATCCAAACATAATGTAAAGACGCTACGATTTCCATACTAGCAGCAATGTTGTGTTTATGCCTCGGAACCTGGGAAGCATTAATACAGACTGACTATTACAAACGATCTTAATGTCAACATGATGCCTGCCAACCAGTGTCTATTCTTAGTTCAATGGGCAAGGATGGAAAGAATAGCTCACCGAACTGTCCAAGACGCCGTTGCCGTCCGTGTCGTATATCCGGAACATGACTGGAAGGAAAATGTAGAGAAAGCTCGTTTTCCCCAAGTGATCAGAAATATTGATCACGAGAAGAAACATTATCTCCACTGAGTGGAGATTAATTCCTTCAATTTGCGCCCAACTTAAGTGAGGCATGAACACGAGCATCATGTTATTGTGAGCCAGTTTAGTGGCCCTCAGAGAATTAATTGAAACCTGATTTGTTAAAGGAACTGTTCAGTAATTCGTTATAATGCTCACAACTACTATACTCATCCTTAAATTCAACTGCAGGATAGGGGAAGGAAGGGATGCTCCCTGGCACTTGTTTAGCCTGCCCACGTCCGGGTCCCCCCTGCTTGTCACTCACACTCCAGCTTGTCCTCCGGCGTGCCGCGCTCCAGCAGGGAAAGGTAGCAGACGATATCCTTCAGGAAGACCACCTGCGGCACTGATTTGGGTGATCTTTTGTGCGACGATGGGCTGCCCCGCAGCAAAAATTGCTTCTCTGAGTGGCTTTTCTCTGTAAATGCACAATTTCTTTTGAGATCAATCCATGTGTCAAACAATATGTCGAACGTAGCGCAGTTATGCAATCGTATTATTAATATTGTGCATTTTTCATGCAACTCTTGTATTGGATCTCATTACATGTGTATAAAAAATATTATTTTGAAGTCTTTCTTTTGGGCGGCCCAGTACTCGAGTTTTTAGCACGGCAAATTTATAGCGCAAAGGTTGTGAGTTCAACGCCTGGTCGGGCCTCCCTGTGTGGAGTTTGAATGTTCTCCCCGAGCCCACGTGGGTTTTCTCTGGGTCCTCCGGTTTCCTCCCAAGTTCCAAAAACATGCCTGGCAGACTGATTGAACACTCTAAATTGTCCCTAGGTGTGAGTGTGAGTGTGAGAGTGACTGGTTGTTTGTCTGTGTGCCCTACAATTGGCTGACAACCAATTCAGGGTGTCCCCCGCCTCGTGCCCGAAAATGGATGGATGAATGGACTCTATTTTAGAATTTTGCTGCACCGTTTGTGTTAGTCACCGCATCACTGAAATAAAATCAAGCTTAGGTTTCAAACGTCACTGATCTCGCCCAAATCGTTTTTCCACCAGAAAATTCGAGATTTTTTTTATGCCGAGGAACACAACAAAAAATTGGTTTTCAACCAAACTCACCAAACCTTAAAATGCCACTCGACTCCTCTCGGCTTCCTGACATGGGGCAGTGACGCTTCCTTGCGTAACGTTCACACTTGTTTGATGTGATTCAAGCAAAACTGACACTTTTTTGGGGGGCGGGGGTTGGGGGCAATTTGGCATAGTGTAGTCGCTACTAATAATTGGCTAATAAAGTGTTTCAGATTTCGAAGAAAAAAAATCGCTTTTCGTACAACATTCTGGAGCAAATTATGGTCAAAAATCAAGTTATGACCATATTTTAAATTATTATATATATATATATATATATATATATATATATATATATATATATATATATATATATATATATATATATATATATATATATATATATATATATATATATATATATTATTATTTCAAATACGGCCACAAAGATGATGTTCATTGGATATAGTCTTAGATTCTTTGTTAGCATGAATTCAGGGCATGCTATGTGCCTGGTTTCAATACACAGACTTTCACTGTCTTGGTTCTATGTGACGTGTGACATTAGACTTCATCTCAGAATGGCGGTAAACAGCTTTAAACAATGGACGCACCACATATTGAAAAGTGTTTCTCAAGGATGGTTGTCGTACATTTTAATGCAGAAGTGGATAAAATAATAAATATCAATGGAAACACAATTTTAAACAATCACTGAGGCAGGTGCTCTAAAAATTGGCTAAGAATCTCAAGATAAATTGCCTGGCTAACCTTGTGAGCGTTTCAGGGGTGACACTGGCGACTGAGCCCGGCCGGCATTGAGGGTCAAGGTATTATTGCTGCTCTGAGAGGGCTTGACCTGGATGCACGGAGAGCGGTGAGGACCCCCGGGTGAGTGGGCCCCGGTTCTGGACCGCTGCGAGGAGGAGCCAGACGAACAGGGAGAGGTGGTGGGCCCAGTTCCACAGGCAAGCTCTGGTGTGTGTCGACCCATTGCCGACAAGATGCTCTTACCATTCATGCCTTGGACACAAAAGAAGAGATACTTTAAGATGGAATAAAAAGTGGAACCTTTCAAATGTGTGTATGTGTGTCTGTGTATGTGTGTGTGTGTGTGTGTGTGTGTGTGTGTGTGTGTGTGTGTGTGTGTGTGTGTGTGTGTGTGTGTGTGTGTGTGTGTGTATGTGTGTGTGTGTGCGCGTGTGTGTGTGTGTGCGTGTGTGTGTGTGTGTGTGTGTGTGTGTGTGTGTGTGTGTGTGTGTGTGTGCGTGCGTATGTGTGTGTGTGATTGATTCTAGTTGTGTTTGTGTATGAATGAGAGCCTTTGGTGTAACACAAAGATAAAGGATTGGTGAAAGCCAGTCATAAGTAAATTATCAATGGTTGTGTAAAATTGAGTTAACTCCAATAAGATGTAGAAACAAAAGTGTTTTTTTAAACATAGGCACATTGACTCTGATACAAAATATATATACTCTATACCTATATGTAGTGATAATCCATTGATGGTCACTGAACACATTTGGGGTGTAGGACTCGAGAGGTTTCTTTGATAACACATACAAGGAACATAACACAATGAAGCAAAGTAACACAACACAATGAAATTGCAAAGACAAGAAACTCATTCGGGAGACATGTGGCGTTACAACACTAGACCAAACAAATAGATTCCACAACATTAAACAAACAAACGAAAAAAAAACACCCCTCAAAACAACAAGCAGTATTGTTGGTTCGGGAAATAGAAGCGGCAACAGCCAACCCGTCAAGGCAGGCCCACGAGTACCTGTGATGGGTGCACAGGCCACCTCTGTGTGAATAGAGATACCAGCATCAATGGAGCAGGACTCTTTGAGAAGGAAAGACATTGAACAGCAATAAGACAACACTGATTCAGGATTATTCGTTTGTGTTCCAGTGCTTGACATTTTCCTGTGCCTCACCTGTCCATGGAAATATCAAATGACTAAATAAATTAAACAGTTATATTTATTTAGTGATTTGTACTTTAACGTTCTTTTCCATTTAACTTCACCATTTTTTTATTTTTTTTTCCAAATCGCTGAGTTTTCACATTTACCGTTCAAATACTCAGTGCAGACGAGCAGTGAGGCAGCAGCCAGCTGAGCCTCACCATGGATTGCGCAATGACTATGCGAACTGTGCTGGCTTGCTCTGCAGTGAGACCGCATTGCTGTCCCTCTGCATATTGCGATGAAAGTGTTCAAAAACTTTTAGTATATGAACTAAATTTCTACAGTTTAGCTGGTGTATATAATGTACAGTCACTGTACATTAGAAACACTGTACTACAGTGTTTATTTTATTTTTATCAAAACTCTGTGCATAGATGAGGCACACAATTCTCCTGCCTCATGACAGGGAGCGCTGGTGATTAGAGATTCTTCTTGCGACTCCTCGGCTGCAGAATAATAGAATTAGTGACAGCAAGCTACAGTAAACAGTTAGCAAGTTAAGTGCAACCATCCAGTCATTTTTTCGTGTTGCTTGGCCTTATTTTCAGAATGGTGGATTACATATCTAAATTGAAAGAATCTTCGAAACTGGACTTTCAATCGAAGCAGGAGATAATAAAGGAAGACTAACACCAGACTGTATAGCTCACAAACGGTGAGGGATGAATGTAAATCTCCTGGACAGTTTCTCAGCTTTTTGGCCAAGAAGGATCTCATTGAAACTATTCCTGAAGCGACAAAGTTGCTCCAGCTCGTGCTCACTGTTCCAGCTACTACAGCATCAGTGGAGTGGTCATTCTCAGCACAAAAGACTGAATACATACAGTCGGAACAGTACTGATCAAGGTGCAGTGATCTGCATTGAGACAGAGAGACTTGGACTTCATTTATAAGTAAAGGTAACACGATAATAACGTTTTTTAAATTCTTTTTTTCTATGCTACATTTTGTATACAGTATATAAAGAATGCTGACATGACATTTTAAACATAACACGTTAACTGTTGCCAATCAAATGGTGAATGACCTACTCTGTGGAGTTAATTGTTTTTAATCGAAATGGATTGCAAACATACAAAGTAATAGAAACAAACAAACAACACTGCAACCAAAACACAACAAAAGTAAACAAAACCATTGGTTTTGAATAGCTCGTGGAGCTTCTAGAAGTAAATCAGAGGTGTGTCTCAGCAAATCTTTCTGCATACCTAATATTTACATTAGGTGACATAATCGCGTAAGAGACAGTAATATACATTAGGTGACATAATCGTAAGAGACAGTACCTGATCGCACAGGAAATAAGAGTTCCGGACAGTATTTCATTATACAAAAAGGAAAAAGAGGAGAGAAGAAAAACATAGAAGAGAGAGAGAGAGAGGGGGGGGGGGGTGCCAGGGGTTTTAACATTTCATTGAGTCTGCACAACATAGTGAAATTGACAAAAAAGAGAGGGGGGAACACCAGATGAATCGGCAAGCACATCATCCTATGTCATATTTCATCAACAAATCATGTGTTTTGATCGCGTTTGGGTCGGCAGGTGGTTGAATTGTTTTCTGATATAGTTTCATTTCATTTTGAAATATTACAAATACGGGTTTCCTCCCACAAAATTTTGATTTATGAATATGATGTTTGGCAAGAAAAACTAATAAATTAATAATAAAATATTTATCGTTGGTCTTGTTGGAATATCCAAACAGCATGTTTTTGTAATGAAATATGAACGGAGAAGTGATTTTACATTGAACATATTTTACAAAGTGCTTCCAGAAGCGAGTAGTTTCGGGACAAGCCCAGAAGAGGTGAGTTGCAGTCTCAGGCTCAGCTTCACAAAATGTACAAGATATATCCTGTCAGGACTGTATCTTATGTTTAACAGGATAGCAACGGTGCAAAAGTTTGTAGGTTATTTCTCTTTGTTTGTTTGTGATGAAAAATTTATATGGGAGGGTCCAAACCTTTTCCCATGGGATATTTGGGACATACGTTCTCCAGTGATGAACAATGTAGGGAACCGTAGGGAACCTGACCGAGAAAGCGACACACAATACATTTTGGGTATTTTGTTTGGTCTGAAAACTTCGTGTTGATCCGTGTTGATGGCGAAATTAGAAGGAAGAAACATAAATAACACAATGGTGAATCATTGTGTGTTGCACCAAGACTACTATTTGATACTAGTTGACACAAATATCCCGGCAGACAAATCAGCCCATTTCCAACGGAGCTTGGGCGCCATCTTGAGCATTTTCTGGGCGCTACATTGGAGTCCAGATGCCTCAAAATGAGACGGAAAGACTTCTTTAATCGATTGCAAACATTTATGCTTTCCTCTTCAGAACTATTTGAATCATATTCATAACTGGATGAGTAAGAAGAAAGCATGTTCTCCGAATCTGAAGCCATTGTTTTGATTCTCGAGCAGGGCAAGACGTCCTGCGTGACGTCACGAACAAGGGGGCGGGACCTTCTGAAACTGAAACTTTCCGAAACTGTCTGAGGACACTTTAAGTCATTTATTGGTGTTTTGCATTTGACTAAAAATATCAGCCTGTGTGTTTTGGGTATATAAGATGGTATAAAATGTTTTTCTGATGTCAGTTAGGAAAGAAAAAAAAATGGTGTTGTTGTCTTTTAAAGCCGTGCAGCAGACGTGCTAACCACTACTGTGGTGTGAGGCATTCAATTAATAACGACTGTATATATATTTCTTTGTTTGAGAGTATTGTACTAAAGGATATTTCTTTTACTCAACAATGTGATGGACATTTGGAAGATCCTTTTAAAGTAACAAAGGGCCAGTTTGAGGGTTATGTGTTCAAATGTTGCATTGTATACTGTATGAAGAATGACTAGAATAAATGTAAAAAAATGGCTCACCCAGTAAGTTTCCTGCTGCTCGACAATGGTCAGGCGAGGCACCTCCCGTCTTGCTCTTGAAAGAGGTGAAGAGGTGCTGACACAGCTCTTCTGGGATGTCATTCTCCAGGTAGGTGGCCATGAAGAGACGAAAGCCCTCATAGTCGATTGGCTGCATGAAGGGAATATGTTTTTCTTCAATCATGGAAAACTTAATGTTCTTGAATAATAATAATAATAATAATAATAATAATAATAATAATAATAATAATAATAATAATACATATGAATTAAAATATATTTTGGTCCTCGCCTCTGTGAAAAAAAGCAATTGAACGAATGAAATAATAGCAAGACAATGAGCAATTCATGCCAGGCAGAGATTCTGGAAATGTATTGATACCAAACACACTGTTAAATGTACCTATTTACAAGTACAGTATACTGAATGGACACAAACATGAGGATGCACCTCTTGAATAACAATCACGGTTTGGATTTGGTCACTTCTTTAGGAAAACGGTTTAAGTCAATTCATTCCATTGATATATTTTCTGCAAATTTAATTTTTTATTGGTGGAGTGACTTTTATCCAAATACAGTAGCTTGTGACTCGAGTTCCTCAAGGAAATGTTTAAGTCCACTCACTTGCACCATAACTTGTTGCACTTGTCATCTTCTGTATAAATGGATGCGTGCCAATATGTATTTTCATCGGTTGTATGAGTGCAATCTCTGAGGCCCATTATATTTTTTGCGCTTTTTATTTCCTATAGGTGGTGTCTGTCCAAATGCTTTTGTCAATTCAGTGTACATTGTTTGAGAGTGATGCATGAACTTGTGTGAGAAACAACAAATTACAATAATGACCCAGTAGCACACAAAAAGTGGAGAGTAAGTAAAAATTACCCCTAACGCACGATGAATATCTTAAACAAATAGAATATGTGTCAAATGGTTGAAGAATTGTTGTCTGACTTGACACGGTGGCGCATTAACTTCACACGACTTAATAATGCACAGTCAATTGTTGCTTATATTTGGCCAATCGAGCATTCCCCCCTGCTGCCACTCACTGCTGTCAGGTGACGTTGAGAAAAATATTGTGAATGTTGAGAGCCAATGTACATGCAACCCACTGAATATGGTCACACCCAAATGCTGTTTTGTATGAGCAGCCACATAAAAGACAACAAGCAAGAGAAAGGAAGGCAAAATGATTCAAGATTATGTCATTTCTCACAATAAAGGGTAAACCAGCTGGTCTGCTCAATACATATTTTATGAATATATACCTCCCAAAAACTCCAAATCCAAGCAGGGATGTTCATGGGCATTGTTGTAAAATAAATTGACTAATCCAGAAGAATGCACACAAGCTGCGAGATAAAAGTAACTGAATGAGTATTTAAAATGTGTCTCGTGTTTTACAATATTTAAATTTAAACAGCTCTGAATTGTGACATTCGCTACAAATAATGTAGAGCAGTATTGTAGTTTAAATTTCTTTTAAACGGGGATAGCAAATTAAATAGCAATCTTGAGAATAAAGCAAATTTAAAGGACAACTGACATCTTCGTCCAAGTTGTGTCCATAATTTGTAAAATGGCTTCAAATGACTTCTACTAAGCGTATTTTATTTTACGTTTTAAGACTCGCGCTGAATATTCAAGAAATCTTGTTTTTGAGTTGGTGACGAGTCCGTATGTGACGTCACTAAAGGACCCCCCTTGACTGTAAAAAAAGACGCATTGTAGCGGTCCTTCCATCACGTCAATGTATTTTGCTGTACTTGTTTGGTCTGGGGACCTCGTGTTGCACCCAAAAGCCGCCAGAAGGCCAGAAGAGGGTATCCAAGTGCCATATAAGGAATTTATCAGCCTGTGTAAACGGAGGTGGCCACAGGATGTCGCCATTTTGTGCCTCTTTTTTTGGGTGAGAGATTTTCCCCAGTGTTGCCTCAAAATGGCACAAATAAATTCTTTAATGAATTGCAAACAGGTATGCTTTCCTCTCCAGAACTATTTGAACCATGTTCATAACTGGATGTGTAACAAGAAAGCATATTCTCTGAATTTGAAGCAATTGTTTTGATTCACTAGCAATGTAAGACGTCTTGGCGTGACGTCACGAACTGGGGACGGGAGTTTCTGAAAATGCTCAATTCGCAGCTCAATTTTTTTGCAGATTTTGGACACTTTAAGTCATTTTTATTGGTCTTTTGCATTTGACTAAAAATATCATACTGCGTGTTTTGGGTATTTTAGATGCTATAAAACGTTTTTCTGGTGTCAGTTAAAAAACAAAAAAGTGACGTCGGTTGTCCTTTAAATCATAAGTAAAAGTCCTGCAGTGTTACATAGACTCTAAAGAGAAGGAAACAATGTGGGTGTCTGATTTTAAATATTATTCCATGAGTTCTATGATAATTTCCATCAAAACATCAAAGGAACCATCCGCTGCACACCAAACAAGGAAAGTGGATCAGGTTGTTCACTTTTGGTTTTGGAATGGAAACAAGCGGTTGTACGATGGGTTTAGACCCCCGTCATTCACAAAACATCTTCCCCCCAACATGCTGCTGTTGGTTTAACCCCGCCAGCTCCCAAAGAGACCACCACCGCCACTCTTCTCTCCTTTTTTGGTAATACCCACTAGCAGATTTTAATCTGCCGTGCATCGTACGATAAGTCCACACCACATACATAGCTGCAACAGTAGAAATGATAGAATCTGCGGTGATTTTATTGTATATATTATTTCCCCATAGATGAATCGCCAAAAAACAAGGTTGTAGAAATTGTCTCAATTTACATTTTTGGCCTGTGTGTTGTTTTCATTCCAATTGAAATTGTGCACCATATTGAGTTGTTCTCTAGATGAAACGTGTTTGAATCAGGGGAGCCCAAACTTATTGGACAGAAGATCGACTTGATCAACAGCTTGACACAGTGGCCTGAGAATTCAGTGACGTGCGGTAAAGTTCATGGCTGGTGAGGCACTGACGTCATCACAGTCAGATTTACAAACATATGAACTCTATAGAATAGCTTATCCACCATTTGATTGGCAACAGTTAACATGTTTTGTTTAAAATGTCATGTCCGCATTCTTTATATAAACTGTAGCTTAGAAAAAAAGAATTAAAAAAAACATTATCGTCATACCTTTACTTATAAATGAAGTCCGTGCGCCGCTCCTTCTGAAGAAAGGCATCTATACCTTCTTTGTAGAAGCCTTCCTTATCTTTCTTCAGTTTTAAAAGTCTCTCTATTTCTTTCAATTGAGATATGTAATCCTCCATTCTGAAAATAAGGCCAAGCAACACGAAAAAAATGACTGGATGGTTGCACTTAACTTGGTAACCGTTTAATGTCGCTTGCTCTCACTAATTCTATTATTCTGCAGCCGAGGAGGCACAAGAAAAATCTCTGAAATCACCAGCGCCCCCTGTCATGACGCAGGAGAACTGTGTGCCTCACTTACGCACACAGTTTTGATAAAAATACAATAAAATAAACACTGTAGCACAGAGTTTATAATGTAAAGTGACTCTACATTATATACACCAGCTAAACTGTACAAAATTAGTTTATACACTAAAAGTGTTTAAACACTAATAGCGATATGCAGAGGGACAGCAATGCGGTCTCACTGCAGAGCAAGCCAGCACAGTTAGCATAGTCATTGCGCAATCCATGGTGAGACTGAGCCTCACGGCTGAAATTCAGCGATTTTGAAAAAAAAATCCAAAAAATGGTGAAGTTAAATGGAAAACAACGTTAAAGTACAAATCCCTAAATTAATATAACTGTTTAATTTATTTTTTTCATTTTATATTTCCATGATGACAGCTGAGATGCACTTTTGCAGCTTGTTAACTATTCATAGCTCACAAGTACTGTTTTAAAGTGGTTCCATCGGCCCTCTAGGTTCCTATTCTTTAACTGTGCCCTCAGTGAATCATACATGAAACAAACTCTGAATGAGAATACTGATAATAATTAAAAAATATAGCACAAGCAGCAATTGTAAACTGCTGAGTGCAAATAGCTTTACTGACCAGGTCATGCGCCACTGTAGGCCTAGATTTTGTTTATTTGTTGTTTTATTTTTAACTACTTGAAAATGAAACTGGTAGGATAATTACGGTGGACTGCACCGGGTACAGTGTACATTCAAAACTTACAAAGAAAAATACACACAAATGGTTGTTTGTTTTTTTCTCCTCTACACTCCTTGCAATCAATTTAGGACCAGCGCGCGATTGAACGGTTGACGTAATGGGTACCCTTGGGCTAGTTAAATAAAGTTGTCTTGCTTCAAATCAACAACTGATGATCTTCTCGAAGTCTATTCACAACCTCCCTGGGTGGAAATTTGACAGTGACATCAGTGAGATGTCGGTTTGCCCGTTTCGAATCTCCGAGTAATCTCTGGAATAGTCGATATTATAATCGAAGAGTCACTTGTGCTAGCATACTTCTCGCAAAACAATGAACAGCCTGAAGAATTCATTTAAAAATGTAGAAAAGTCAAATTAAGTTTACCTGTCATGTAAGAGTGTATTTTAGTTAATATACATTAGTGCCCTTTTTCAGTGTACTTCAACTAAATGTCTTGAAAGTGAATGTGACATTCAGTACCATATTTTCCCGTGTTTAAGGCACACCCAAAAGCCATGATTTTCTTCAAAAGATGACCTTTTGGGGCGCCTTATAGATGAAGTAACATTGAGCCACAACCGGTCTCGCAACGACTGTCAGCAGCCACCGACTCTATTCCCCCTCCACCCCCCTTTTAGAAGAAGTAGTGCATAACCCCATTGCTGCTCTACTGTAGCGCCTTATAATGGGGGTTGCCTTATATTTGAAAAGCTTATATATATATATATATATATATATATATATATATATATATATATATATATATATATATATATATATATATATATATATATATATATATATATATATATATATTTTTTTTTTTTCATTCATTCAAGGTGTGTCTTATAGTCCGGTGCGCCATTTACATGGAAAAAGTTTGAAAATATACCATTCATACGGCAGTTAAACATCACCCCCCCCCCCCCCCAAAAAAAAAAAGACATGTAACAAAAATGTCAAACCCACTCTAAGTGTTTGCCTGTTTCAGTCATGCATGTTTAGGTTGTGAATACGTATTCAAATAAATTCACAGTTCCTGGTGCTACGTGACCGACATTGCTGCCAAAGATAGACGGCTGTGAAAAGTTTGCATAGTTTGCATTTGGAGAGGGTACAATGTATCTACTAGAGCTCATCTCGGACAGTCAAACTGAAGGAAAAATGGGATGTTGTCTGTCTAAATGATATGTACCGGTACATTTCTGCTGGTTGAGTGGATCATTTGACCACATGGCAATGACTAATCATCTCGATACCACAGCGGGTAAATGAAAGCTTCCATGTGTTTTGTCAAACACTTTCCAGGTCAATAGGGTTCGCGTTATGAAAAAAGACTCATTTGTTTATTAGTCTCCTTATATTTTACACGCAAGACAGTAATTGAGAATCAGAATCACTTTTTTTTTCTCTCCAAGATGGTGGCGCGTGCACACGCAGCGGCTCCTCTCTCTCCATTAATTTCATCTGTGCTGTATGTCATGCATATAAGCATATTTGACAATAAAGCTGACTTTGACTGAATTTGAAAAAAAAGAAGCCCAAGTCTTTCCCCGATTCGATGACGAATCGAACTGTGATTTGGTTTTGGAAAAAAAACAGTCAGAGCTCAGAGAATCAAAATTGTCTGCCTTGGAGCGACTCTTAGAATATCATATTACTTTTTTTAAGTCATTGTCATTCCGAAAAGAGCTGCTGTTGATGGCCAATGCTGTTTTAATTTACTGTGCATAGCTTCAGCACATGTGCTAAGTTTTAATCGGCAAAAGGACGCACCCTTGACATCCGTGGAAAGAGCTTGCTAGCTCACTGCTCGCTACACAGGAAGTCAGTTTTATTAGCTCGTCATGATTTATGGCACTGAACACAACCTTGGGTTCGACGTGTCAGGCAATACATGTCAGCGTACTTTGCGGTTCAATTGATAGCTTTGAAATCTCAGGCTTCAGAAAACACTTTGGGCACCGTGTGGTGTAGATCAATCACTTCAGTATATGTGAACCCCATTTATCATTCACTATGTTAATCAAATTGGGAATTCCTCTAAAAACGCTGCCGATCTGGGTTTTCACGAGACAAGCGGATTTAACACATTCCACAAAAGAAATGGTACCTTAAAGGACAACCAACACCATTTCTTTTTTTCCTAACTGACATCAGAAAAAAAAAATTATAGCATCCAAAATACCCAAAACACGCAGGCTGATATTTTTAGTCAAATGCAAAACACCAATAAAAATGACTTAAAGTGTCCCAAAACTGCCACAAAATGCACTCGGAAAGGATGAGATTCAGAAAGTCCCGCCCCCTTATTCGTGACGTCACGCCAGTTACTCCTCCACAAAATGCCATGCTCCGGAATCAAAACAATGGCTTTAGAGAGTTCAGATTCGGAGGAACATGCTTTCTTGTTACTCATCCAGTTATGAATATAATTCAAATAGTTCTGAAGAGGAAAGCATAAATGTTTGCAATCGATTAAAGAAGTCCTTCCGTATTAATTCGAGCCGTCTGGACTCCGATGTAGCATCTCAGAAAATGCAGAAGATGGTGCACAAGCTCCTTTGGAAATGGTCTGATTTGTCTGCTGGGAATTTGTGTCAACTTAATACGTTCTTTATGGTGTTACCGCAATTGGTAGTCTTGGTGCAACACACAACGTTTCACCATCGCGTTATTTATGTAGTTTTGCTTCTAATTTCGCGATCAACACGGTGTTTTCACACGAAAAAAATGTGCCCAAAATGCATTGTGTGTCGCTTTGTCGGTCTGGGGCGTTCCTAATGTGACGTCACCTCAGGAATCGTCATCAACTCGAAAACAATACTTCCTGAATAGTTGTATTCAGTTCATCCTGTCTACTTGATATCTAATTTAAAACAGATTCTTTTCTTACAGACAGTGTATTGTAGGTGTTCAAATACCTGACATGTTTCGGCGTATACTTCCGCCTTCGTCAGAGTGTCATCAACACTCTGACACTCTGACGAAGGCTGAATATTCAGCGCAAGTCTTAAAACTTAAAATATAGCTATATGCGGTGGAATCTTTGTAAAATACACCCAGTAGAAGTCATTTGAAGTGATTTTACAAATTATGGACGCAACTTTTCCAGCGGTGTCCTTTAAAAAATTAGTTGAAATGTACTCTGATGAATCTCATCAATCAGTATACATGTATCGCAAATCAAAATTCTCAATTGAAATGAAATAGCGCAAATCTATGTTTCTCTATTCCCCAACACTACCACAATTTTATATGTAAATTATTTTAAAAAATCAACAATGATCTATATGACATAAAACGCTAACATGAAAGAGAGCTCTGTGCCTTTAATGGGGACATGACTTAGTCAATCAACTGATGTGTTACGTCTCGTTTAAAAGGCTTGGATTTTGGCTGACAAAAAGTGTGTGTGAGTCTTTTCGTCTTGTATTTCTCTGTTTTTGTTCCTATTTTAGAAGTGTATCAGTGACTGTCACTCTTCTCTTTGTTGGGAAATTGTGCAGATGCACAAGAAGGCCTTCTCCAAGTGTCCACTTCACCGACCACTTCAGTGATCACCCTGGCCAATTTAACATCATCCGTAAGTGGACTTCTTTCACTTCTTTCGAAACACACTCTCTAATCTCTTGCATGGATTCCCACCGATGTTTACCATATGACCTGCATTTCTGGACTGAATTTAAAGGGAATGAGAAGAGCTGCCTCCATTAACGGGAAATCTGGTCAGCTATGTGCACACCCTCAACGGCCCAGACAACCGTTTGTCACCACGCTCGTCGGCTAAAATACAATAAGGCAATGGAAAAATAAACTACGTTATGCACTCAAATTGTACTTGGTACAGAAATAGGGCCCTAGGTGAGACTTATCCAATATTAGTGCAGAAGGGAGATTTGACGAAGTAGTAAAATATTTAGTTTACTTCACTGGGTTGACAGGCAGGTTGACAGCAAATAAAACGTTGATTTGTCATAACATTTTCCCTTAAAGGACAACCGACACCATTTTTTTCCTAACTGACATCAGAAAAACCTTTTATAGCATATAAAATACTCAAAACACGCAGGCAGATATTTTTAGTCAAATGCAAAACACCAATAAAAATGACTTAGTGTCCCAAAATGACTTCAAAATGGCCTCAGAAAGTTTCAGTTTCAGAGGTACCACCCCCTTGTTCGTGACGTCAGGCCAGGACGTCTTGCCTTGATGGAGAATCAAAACAATGGCTTCAGATTCAGAGAAGATGCTTTCTTGTTCCTCATCCAGTTATGAATATGATTCAAATAGTTCTGAAGAGGAAAGCATAAATGTTTGCAATCGATGAAAGAGGTCCTTCCATCTCATTTTGAGGTGTCTGGACTCCAATGTAGCGCCCAGAAAATGCACAAGATGGCACCCAAATTGGAAATGGGCTGATTTGTCTCCTGGGAATTGGTGTCAGCTAGTATCAAATAGTAGTCTTGGTGCAACACACAACGATTCATCATCGCGTTATTTATGTTTTTTCCTTCTAATTTCGCCATCAACACGGATCAACACGAAGTTTTCAGACCAAACAAACTACCCAAAATGCATTGTGTGTCGCTTTCTCGGTCAGGGGCGTTCCAGACGTGACGTCACGTCAGGCATCGTCATCAACTAAAAAACAAGACTTTCTTAATATTCGCGAGTCTTAAAACGTTAAATATAGCTATATGCCATGGAATCTTTGTAAAATACACTCAGTAGAAGTCATTTGAAGTGATTTTACAAATTATGGAGGCGTCGGTTGTGCTGGCTGACTAATTGGAGCACAGCATCAGTTAGAGCACAGGTGTCAAAGTCAAGGCCCGAGAACCAAGTCTGGTCCACAACATCATTTTATTTGGCCCACGAAAACAAGTCAAACTTGTGGAATTCCATAATGCTTGCTAAAGTCAGAACCAAAATTTCCAATTGTCCCATGTAAAACACAATAACAGTCATTATTTTTTTTACTTCAAATTTGAAAATTAGTTATTCATTAATTTGTTGTGCACTCTATGTATATGTAATATGGAGGGGGTTAAATGGCTTACTCATATTCATAACAGCCCCCGAGAGGAAACTGTAACTACAATGTGGCCCGTGGCAACATATGACTTTGACACCCATGAATTACAGAGACAGCTCGTACTTGATAAATCATAGTGCCATATTTAAGAAGCAGAACCACCAGAATACATGACTTGTGTTCTCATGATGAGCTGAAGATCGTATGTTGTTTTACTGTACAGTGAGACCTCAACTTACGAACTTAATTGGTTCCCAGACAGAGTGTGTAAGGCGAAAAGTGTGTATCTCAAAAAAAATTGCCCATAGGAAACCATTAAAATAGGAATAATCCGTTCCCGGGTTTCCATAAAATATACTTTTCAACTAAATAAGCCTTAAAACTACACACAACATACCTTGTTCTATGTATAATAAATGTGCTATTGTATTGTAATGAAAGAAATACACTGCACTGTACCATAAAGTCACTTTATTTACATTTGTGATGGTCATTTATGGCTTGATGGAATGGCGTTGGAGGTCGAAGGCCAAAGGGAATTGCTGTTTGGCAAGAGAGGCGCATTACATGAGGACTGTAATTAAAGAAATAAACTGCTGTAAAATAAAGTTTTATTTACCTTTTTGATGGTCGTTGATAGCTTAGGAAAGGACAGTCACCTTCCATAAGGACTGTTGGTAACTTAACCTCTGGTGCTGTTCGGTCGTGTGCTTCCGCCGAAGATCACTCCGCCAGCCGTGGTGGGTGTGTATTATGAAAATAGTGCTTATTATAAGGTTTAATTTTCATAAATTTGACATTTGTAAGATGAAAAGTTTGTAAGTTAAGGTGTTTGTAAGTTGAGGTCTCACTGTATTTTAAATGTCACTCCTGTACAATGACTGGTAGTGAAATCACAGTGCCATATTTAAGAAGCAGAACCACCAGAATACATGACTTGTGTTCTCATGATGAGCTGAAGATCGTATGTTGTTTTACTGTATTTTAAATGTCACTCCTGTACCAATACTGGTAGTGAGCTTGCTTTGCCGCTATACTATATTTGTAATTGAAGAACTGCATCTAGAACTGCTTCAATCCACAAAGAGGATACAGGAAGTGCTTAAAAGTGAATGACTGTGTCTTTGTGTTGTTATATTATTTGTTATTTAGTTTTTTTTTTGTTCCTTTGACGCCAAGAACGTGCCGCGAGAGTGGCTGCCTTTCCAGCAGCTCCAGTATTTTTTTCTACTTCTTTCTTTCCTTTCATCTTCCATTAATTAGTTTGCTGCTGTGAAATGTAAATGTCTCCACTGTGAGACGAGAGACTAGTAAAGGTAAATCCAATCCATTCCAATCCGAAGCAAGCGGCTTGTTGGTTGATCAATTGTAATCGTGCAAAGAAGTAATGTGGGAATGTGACTCCATCTTATTTACTCCCTCATCAGTCGCCGCAAGGCAAAAAAACATTGTTTGTTGCCAGTCCTTTTCAGAACGAGATGGAAGCCACCTCCATTGTCACCATTTCACTTCAACCACTGCGCCTGCTTCATCGCACGATGACTCATGTATGCCCACATTCGTAAATTGATATACAACAGAAAGCAAGGTCAAAATTAGAGATTGTGGCGCCAGACGAGCCCACGTGGACGTTAAGTCTGCCTGACCCGCACAGAGCCAAAGACAGCGCCAACGTCATTCGTCAAGCTAACGCAAAAGGGGAAAAAGAGCAAAGATCGGACAGCAAGGTCAAGCTGAGGTAATCATGACAACAACCACAAAGTTGTTGTGGAACTATAGTGCTTTGAGTGGGGAAAAAAACGACGATACTCCCTTCATTCCTCTGTTGCCAGTTAAATGAGGCAGTGGCCAACAGTAGAATAAAGATGATTCTGATTCTGATTCTGATTCTGATTCTGATTAATTATTTAATTAATTAATTTCTAATGGTGGAGCAAAAGTGCTAATGTTACTGCTTGTTGGCTGCTCCTTGCCTGTCGACATGTGTCATCACCCGCCTCATCAGCAGTCCGGGTCATCATCACCATCATTTTTATAATGAAACAATAAAAATGGAGAAATAAATGTACATTTTGCCCATTAAATTTAAAGAAGAAAACCGTTCAACTTGAAATGCCATATTAGATTTACATTTTTAAGAGCATAACTTTAAGTGCGATACAAAACAAGATACCTTGTTATTTTAAACCGGACAGTGAATGTAAAAGACCTGCAATGTTGTTGTTTTCTCACCACAGAGGGTGACTGAGCGCGTTTTACAAAGATTCCACCGCATATAGCTATATTTTACGTTTTAAGACTTGCACTGAATATTCAGGAAGTCTTGTTTTTGAGTTGATGACGATCCCCTACGTGACGTCATGGAAGGAACGCCCATGACCGAGAAAGCGACACACAATGCATTTTGGGTACTTTGTTTGGTATGAAAACATTGTGTTGATCTGTGTTGATGGCGAAATTAGAAGGAAAACTACATAAATAACACAATGGTGAATCATTATGTGTCGCAGCCAATTGCGGTCCCACGCATGAAGAGTCCAGACGCATGGAGTCCAGACGGCTCGAATTGATACGGAAGGACTTCCTTAATCGATTGCAAACATTTATGCTTTCCTCTTCAGAACTATTTGAATCATATTCGGAACTGGATGGGTAACACGAAAGCATCTTCTCCGAATCTGAACTCTCTGAAGCCATTGTTTTGATTCTGGAGCAAGGCAGTGTGTGACCAATAGTGACGTCACAGACAACGGGGCGGGATTTCTTAATCTGCCCAGTTTTCATGCTCATTTTGTGGCAGTTTTGAGACACTTTAAGTCATTTTTATTGGTGTTTTGTATTTGACTAAAAATATCAGCCTGCGTGTATTGGGTATTTTAAATGCTATAAAACGTTTTTCTGCTGTCAGTTAGGAAACAAAAAACGGTGTCGGTTGTCCTTTAAGTGACCTTTTATAGTCACATGAAAAAGCATTCAAATGGTGACAATCACCATGATGAAGACGTCAATGATATCCACAGGTCCTAATTACTAAAGGCTGACACCAATGTCACCCGTTACCGTAAAATACTCACACAATGTATTTATGAGACAAACAAGAGCGTTAAGGTGACGTTTGTGGGCACGCACCTGTTCAGGGTTGTATTTGGATAGCACTCCTTCGCCATGGAATTCCTCCAGAACATCTTTTAACTTTTTTGTGGAGTCTGCAGAGAAAAAGGAGGAAAATAAATTTGTAACTCAAGGCACGACAAGAATGCTCCATCAGACAACATACTGGCACATTTATTCACAACTATGCCATACAGCTTTTATAGAATAGAAAACCACATTTTGTAACTTCAAGGACACAAAATGACAAAGTTTAGGGCAATTTTTCCATCAAAACACATTCAGAATCAAGTGACAGTTTTTGAACATGGCATATTTCTTGCCATATTGTAAATGATTCATTTATAAGCCTGATCTGTCTCATCATCCTGCGTGCCAGACCTCATTCTGACCCATATTCTTCATTTGTTTCGTTCGGATCACATTCATTTGGTTGGATTTTTCCAGTGAGTTCCTGCCAGCATTTTTCTACTCTTCAGATTTGCTTGGGGCTTGCTACTTGCTTCTACGAGCAAACCCAGACCCCAGAGAGTCAAAAACCAGTAGATACATTTTAATTAAGGAACACTTCCGTTTATGTATCTGACTTTTAAACATTTTTAACACAAGGTTTGTCCATATTGGGACTAATGAGATGTAATATGTACTCTATATACTCACTGACGGACAATAGAAACACATTTGACAAAAAAAACAGAAACAATGCCATAGCATAATATGTTTGTAAAGGGGCAAACAGAAACCACAAACAAGGCATCTCATTCCACAGTTTTTACAAAAAAAAGTCCACTTGTATAAGTTTTATTGAGCCCCCCGTGTGCACAAGGACAAGCAAGTGTGCAGTGGACCTTTCATTGGCAGTACCTTTATCCAATCTGTGTCAACCTGGATTTACCATCTCCAAAGAAACAAACCAGAGGTCCAAAAAGACCAGGCCTAATCTGGCCTACCTTTCAAATGTTCAACAGTTATTATATTGTATTTTATTCCTTTGTGAAATTAATGCAAGAAAAAAATAAAATATTTTAATCGTATTCAATATCGTTAAAAAAGTAAATATTTACTGATCATGTTGAATAAACTCCATAAGATCTCAAAAATTAATGTGACAATTTGTCAGGAGCGATGTACTGCCACACTTTGTGGCACAATATGGGACTGCCAATGTATCACTCTTTTGTGCTTTATTTACTATCCTCTATGAAATCAAGATATAATTTAAAATATTTTTCACATCCATTTCTTCACTAAATAGCCCTATGATAAACGAAGCACAGGGTGAAATTAAATCGACAGGTATTACACTAGAAAACATCCCTTGACAATTAGTTCTACTTTCTCTTAGCGTGTCTCTTTTCTGTGACCATGCTGTATCCATTTACTTTTCATAGTTTACTGACGCTTTAAAGTTCCATCAAAGCATAATGAATAAGCATGGTGGACAACATCCACTTCCTTTCAGGCTCAGAAAATACCCAAACAGGAACACCGACTGAGATGTACGATTGAAATTTGAATATTTGTTTCATAAGATTGTGTTACTTTACTCTCTTTAAGTTGGGTAATTCATCACCCAGGTAGTAAATATACCATCTGCCATTGATGCAAGATAGAGCAATCTTTTGTAAAATGACAGAAGGGCCTCACTAATGAGACATCAATGCTCGAGAACTTTAGACAGTGACTCTCTCAGGGAATGATGGATGGATATTGATAGCAGGTTACAGACCTTTGTGGTTTCCGTACAAGGACGAGAAGGAGTGCAGGCACATTCTCGTTTGACTAACAAATAGGCCACAAGGCCAACAGGTGAATGTCCACCATCCAATTTAGTGCATGTTAATGTTTATTTAAATCTGTTTCCTTGTCCATTTCATGTTCTGATCTGCTTATCCTCTTACGGGTCGTGGGTGTGCTGAAGCCTATCCCAGCTGACTGGGCAGTAGGCAAGGGACACCCTAAAATGGTTGCCCGCCAGTCGCAGGGGCTAGTGTGTTATTTGGACATCTTGATGCTGTTTGGACCGCCAATATTCTTTCAACAGACCTCCAACACCATTGCAGGGCAAGTGCATTCATACTGAGTCTAGATTATACACGGGTGGACTATTTTCATCATCATCAATAGTTTAGGGCAGCATTGGATAATTATGAAATCATCAGGAAACATCTGGAGTTAGTTGATTGCACTCACATCATACGAATACTGCACGCCTCACTTTTCAATTTTTGATTTGGAAAAAAAAAACGTTTACAATATATCTCATCTCATCTCATTTTCCGTACCGCTTATTGCTCATTAGGGTCGCGGGGGTTGCTGGAGCCTATCTCAGCTGTCTTCGGGCACGAGGCGGGGGACACCCTGGATTGGTTGCCAGCCAATCGCAGGGCACACAAAGACATACAACAGACACTCTCACAGCTAGGGACAATTTGGAGTGGTCAATATGCCTGCCATGCATGTTTTTGGAGAGTGGGAGGTCCGGGGAGAACATGCAAACTCCACACAGGGAGGCCGGACCGGGACGCGAACCGGCGACCTCTGCACTGTGAAGCCTGTGTGCTAACCACTCGACTACCGGGCCGCCCAGTTTACAATATATGTGATATGAATATTTGTGTCACATTTCATTTTGATTCTTGACCCAAAAAAAATCCATCTTTATGTATTTATGTTTGAAGCCTGAGATATCGAAAAACATCAAAAAGTTCTGTCACGTCCGCTCGAGGAGTGGCGACAGAACTCGATGGACGACGAAAAAAAAGGAAGTGGTTGGATCCGAAATACACGATGGAAACAATAAGTTCAAGAAAGGTCTTTTTACTGAGACACGCAGGGCAAAACAGAAGGTAATGCAACCGAATAGACGAGCGGGACCAATCTGCATACTGCTGGGTGACAGGGTACAAGAGAGAATACACCGGCGAGAACCGAGCGGGAACGGGTGGCTTTTATAGCCAGAAGGCACAATTAAGGGGAATCAGGTGAGGGAGGGGAGGGGGTGCGCACCTGACGCCAATTAGGATGTGACAAGTTCTAATAGTTTCGTACGCCACTCTAATGTGTCACTGTGCACGTGTACTTACATTCACTGTACTGTTGAAGCTGTTGGAACTCAGCTGGGCTCAGACACACCCAGGTCCCGTCACCCATAATGCCTTGATTTGATCAGGACAGGAAACGTCTGGCAAGATGTTCCACCAGAAACAGGCAGGTAGTTGATCTCAGGTCAGATGGAAGTTTAAGACTGAGGCATTGAGTTTTATCATCTCGTCCAGGAGGAAAATTATTATCCCTGAATCTCCTGAAAAGCTTTTATCATCCAAAATAGGAAGTATAAAATGTCCACCAGGAGATGGGATCAGGAGGAAGAGGAAGTGTCAGGATTTAACCTGTTTTATTGTCATTTTCACACGTGATGCCATCCTCATGACTCAGCAGAAAAGGCCTCCATGTTCACACCTGTATACAAACACAATTAGACACTTTTATTAACATAGCAACCATTTTGAATTAAAAAACTGTTCTCTGATACAGTGCAATTAGATTAGATGGATGTATGGATAAAGGGATTGATAGCGAGAGAGACAGACAGACAGACAGACAGACAGACGGAGGGAGGGAGGGAAGGGAGGGAGGGGGGAGGGCAGGGAAGGAGGGAGGGAGGGTGTCACATCCTCGTCACCATCAGGAGCACGCCCCTCCCCTCCTGTCTCCTCCTCCGCTGCTCCTCAGACCGGGCCCCTCCCTTCCTGGCTCACTCGTCTTACGCACCTGTTCCCCATTCCATTAATTGTGCCTTCTGGCTATAAAAGTCATACCTTCCGTACGGTCGTTGTCGGAGTATTCTAGAAAGTTCCCCGCTACTACTACGCATCAGGTCTGTTCCATTATCGCCCTCATTATCTCCTCATTGTTTGTTATTTTGTGTATGTCTCAGTAAAGACTTTTTATTGTAAACTCTGTCTCCCCGTGTATTTCGGATCCAACACTTACCTCCTTCAATCGTCCCTCGAGTCCTGTCACTACGCCTCGAGTGGACGTGACAGAGGGATGGTGGGATGGAGGGATGGATGGATGGATGGATGGATGGATGGATGGATGGATGGATGGATGGATGGATGGATGGATGGATGGATGGATGGATGTCGAGTGCTTAGCACGGCAACTTCACAGTGCAGAGGTCGTGAGCTTGAATCCCTCTCCAGCCTCCCTGTGTGCAGTTTGCATGTTCTCCTCGGGCCCTCATGGGTTTCCTCTGGGGCCTCCGGTTTCCTCCCAGATTTCAAAAATATGCATGGCAGGCTGATTGAACACTCTCTAAATTGTCCCGAGGTGTGAGTGTGAGAGTGTGAATGGTTGTTTGTCTTGGTGTGCCCTGTGATTGGCTGGTAACAGATTCTGGGTGCACCCCGACTCGTGCTGAAGATGGCTGAGATAGGGTTCAGCACCCTAATAAAGCAGTCTGGAAAATGGATGGATGGAATTAATAATTACAATTGTAATGTTCCGAAAATAAAAATCATACTCCAACCTAATAATTTAATCCTCAACATTAAATAACCTATGAAGTAATTAATAATAATAATAATAATAATAATAATAATAATAATAATAATAATAATAATAATAATAATAATAATAATAATAATAATAATAATACATTTCATTTATAAGCGCCTTTCAAAACTCTCAAGGACACTTTACAGTTACGTAATTTTTTTGTGCGGGTCAGCAGCATCAGCCACATGCGCCAGCATTCACGCAACCCGGAAGTAACACACCAGCAAAGTTATGAAAGGTCGAGGAAAGGAAGCAAAAAAACTAAATAATCTGATAACACAAAGACACAGAGAGTCATTCATTCTTCAGCACTTGCTGTTCCCTCTTTGTGACATAAAGCAGTTTGAGATGAAAGAGGAGAGGATCAAAGCATCCTTTTCAGCAGTGGATCAGGGACGTCATGGTGGAATGTGCACGTCTACCACAAGCTAAATGTTGAATGCAAACATGAAGCTGTAGCATCCATTGACGAAAAGAGATTGTCTCACATCTCCTGTCCCACATAAATCCGCTTCAATTCCAAGCCGCGACAGTTCCACATACGCTCTGTGAGTACTCTCCTTTCTTCTTATCGTGGGCTCCTCAAGCCATGCATCCTTCCAGCTGCAGAATGTCCAACAGCACCAACCTTTCCGCCGAACAAAGCGTGGCTGTGAAAATGCTGCCGATGACAGGCGCTAAAAAGCACAATTGCCCCAGATCAGTCCAGCGATGACAGTCAAATGGCACCGACATTCCTCCCATTCAAAAACAGTACTGGCATATTCATGCTGCCAAAAAGGCGCAACCGCTCAGCACAGTCTCCTCCTTGATGAATGTTGTGGCCAAAAATGCTGAAAAACAATCCGTATCCGTTCCACACGACGCGCAACAAGACAAAGTGACAAAAGAAAACACAAAAACAAGGCAAGGGGCTTGAGAGCACATATTGGAAAAAAGTGTGTGTGTGTTTTTAATGCATTTAATATGTTTGAAGTGAAGTTTTGAAAACATTGTCGAAAACTGAGATAAACTTGGATGATTCTCAACAATGAACACCTGAGAGGATATTTTGTGCTTTTTCGTCAATGTCACAATTGTGTGCAGTCATGCTTGGCGCTTATAGTGAGAGAGCGGCAAAACAGCTCGACTACACTGAGTGATGTTGTGATGAATTACACTCAAATGTGGCTATGAGATTGTTGTACTTTTTAGCCACATTTTACAAATATACGAACAGTATTTTCTTAGCCATATGCTGAGGAACGTTTGCAAATAAAGTTGACGTGAAGATGTACATGAAAATGAACATCATAATACTTGATAACACTGATTCGCTTTGCCGACCCCTTGAAGGGAAAATCCGAAAGGAAAAGAAAGACACTTGATATTTTGTTACTCTAGAAATGTGCAACATTTCTTTTGTACGACTTGACATGCAGGTAATTCAGTTAGTGACAGTGGGAGTGAGATTATGAATGCTCTCTTTCTGCCCCTTTTACGAGTGCTGACCTCTCAGTTTGCCCAGAGTCACCTGAGATCCTACATGTCTCTGAACTGGATACACAGTATTGCAAATTAGACAGTTATTTTTTGTGTCTATGTAATAGCGTGTGTTGCCTCACTCTCCAAACAATTCATTTTTATTTTTTTTAAATAGCCACTCTCAGCCATTTTGGCAGATTTTTCTACAAAAAAACAGAAAACAAACAATAATTTACAATAATTGCGCTAATGGACATGCATGTGTTGTTGTGTAAAGGGACAAAATGTGTGTTATTTTGTGGTGAGTGCGTGCATGCATGATGGTGTGTGAATGTGTTGTGTATGTGTATGTGTATGTGTTGAGTGTGTGTGTGTGTGTGTGTGTGTGTGTGTGTGTGTGTGTGTGTGTGTGTGTGTGTGTGTGTGTGTGTGTGTGTGTGCGTGTTGGGTGTAAAGGGGGCCTCTCCACTCTGGTGCAGAGAGGGAATCTGTTTTGCCGAGCGGGTTGCCCGGTAACCATGACGTCACTGCAGCGCAAAGAGAAACACTATGACGGAAACAGACAAATGCATGAAGGACACTTGACTTACTACCAGAGATTGGTATCTGCTTCTGTTTTAATACACAGTATTCCTGCTATAAGCAATCTCAACATTTGGTACATCTGCAGATTTAATGACATCCAACACAAGATACCTTCATAATATTAATGGCCATTTTTGACTTACACGGGTATGAATTTTACAATACATTATTAGTGGTTGCAGCATGCTGTACCACTGTTTATTGTGCATTGTCAATAAAAGTAACATCAAGGTAGACTGCAACAGAGCGGCTTCCAAGTATGGCGAACTATTCACATTCAAGATGGAATATTTAAAAACTTGAATATAAACATATCTTGATTTTAATTATTTTATTAACAACTTTATTTGACATATTTATTTGACGTATTTAAAATAACGAGCAAACTAAACATGCAAAAATGTTTTTGTTTTTGAGAACCCAACAGAGGCTTTCAAATAGAGCTTCAGAGTCTAAAAAAGATTCAGTCTGAGGTCAGTGGAGATTAAAGCTCTTTTCACACTGCACTTAGCACGGTCAAGTGCGGCATCAACGAACCCAGTCATTACTTATGTGGTGATGCTGAGCACCGTGGCGTGGAAAGGGGATGTCTGCCACAATGTTGAAATATACCTGAAGCACTTGTGATGGAACGATAGTTTATGAATGATTTAAAACACATTATTTTCGTCTTCGTCACTCTGACGAAGGCGAAAATATACGCCGAAACATGTCAGATATTTGAACACCTACAATACACTGTCTGTAAGAAAAGAATCTGTTTTAAATTAGACATCAAGTAGACAGGATGAACTTAATACAACTAGTTTATGAAAGAGATTACACAATGCACATGTGGCATCTACTAAACCAAGTGGCCAACCATGCATGTCAACCCTAGGCCTTCAGTCGTGCTACGTCTGAATCAATCCACAGCTGCGAGTGTCAAAAGTGTAGTGTCATTTACTACACGTCCACTAGAGGGTGCCGTTAGCCAGGAAATAACTTGTGACTTGGAGAAACTTAAGAAATACTGTCGTTAAACTGTTCAAATTTTTAATATGAATGTGAGGATTCATGATACCCTCATAAAATTGCAATTATAATTTGCTATTTTTTGCTCTCCTCGGAGCTGTCCAACCTTAATGATGTCCATCTATTGAAAAGTCCGTCTTGAAAATGGCTTTAACTGTATATTTGCAACCAAATACATTTCTTCTTAAAGGACAGCCGACGCCCCCGGACAAGTTGTGTCCATAATTTGTAAAATAACTTCAAATGACTTCTACTGAGCGTATTTTAAATATTCCACCGCATATAGCTATATTTTGAGTTTTAAGACTCGCACTGAATATTCCGGAAGTCTTGTTTTTGAGTTGGTGACGATGCCTACCGTGACGTCACGTCTGGAACGCCTCTGACTGAGAAAGCGACACACAATGCATTTTGGGTACTTTGTTTGGTCTGAAAACATTGTGTTGATCCGTGTTGATGGCGAAATTAGAAGGAAACCACATAAATAACGCAATGGTGAATTGTTGTGTGTTGCACCAAGACTACTATTTAATACTAGCTGACACAAATTCCCAGCAGACAAATCAGCCTATTTCCCACGGAGCTTGGGCGCCATCTTGTGCATTTTCTGGGACGCTGCATTTGAGTCCAGGTCCCTCAAAATGACATGGAAGGACTTCTTTAATCTATTGCAAAGATGTATGCTTTCCTCTTCAGAACTACAGTAAAGTCTCGTTATATCGATATTCTCGGGAGTCAGAAAAAATATCGAGATAACCGGACTATCAATATATCCGATCCTGCGCCGAACTGAATTAAAAGTGGGCAATAAATGGGGGACCTTTGATATGGAATGTAATTGTCTCCTTGAGTTCATGGATTGTGTATCTAGCATGCTTTTGTACTGCAGTGAAGTGACAAATAAACTATTTCCTTTCTAAAATTCAACCAATGCCAAATCCTCACGTTGTTCTATACACACGAGAGAAACCACGAACGCCAGCATGTACATACAGTATGAAAAATAGTAATTATTGCAAGCGATAAAAAGATATCTGAATACAACATAATTAAATACATGTATGGAAAACAAAAACTGCAACGTTTACATTACTTACGTTGATAAAGTATTCTGCGGCAGGTCGAACTGTTTCGCAATTCTTTCTGTGGATTCTCCTCCACAGCCACTATTGCCTTGTACTTCGTCCCGATATCACAATTCTTACGTTTCCCCATGGTTGAAATTAGTGTTGAACAACTGTATATAATAACATACTACAGTATGTTTCAGATGCTATTGCAGCAGTAATGAAAGATGTGAGCTCTGCTACACGAAAGCTGGTCATGTGACCAACGGTGTTACAGATACAGATTTCGCTAATGGTGGTACTGTATTGAAGTCCTGAAGCAAATATCGATTCAGCTTTAAGCTGCTTTTGTATCGTTATAAGCAGACCAAATTGGCTGGCGGGAGATGCAAACGGCATCGTAGTAACCGGATTATCGTAATAACCGGGTATCGTACTAACCGGAACTAATTATCACATAAAAGACTAGAAATTTGCCGGGAAATGAAAATAGTATCGTAATAAGCAGTACTATCGATATAACCGATATCGATATAATGAGACTTTACTGTATTTGAATCATATTCATAACTGGATGAGTAACAAAAAAGCATCTTCTCCGAATCAGAAGCCATTGTTTTGATTCTCGAGCAAGGCAAAACGTCTTGGTGTGACGTCACAAACAAGGGGGTGCAACCTTCTGAAACTGAAACTTTCTTGGGTCATTTTGAAGTAGTTTTGGAACACTTTAAGTCATTTTTATTGGTGTTTTTCTCTCATCTCATCTCATTTTCCGTACCGCTTATTCCTCATTAGGGTCGCGGGGGTTGCTGGAGCCTATCTCATTAGGGTCGCGGGGGTTGCTGGAGCCTATCTCAGCTGTCTTCGGGCACGAGGCGGGGGACACCCTGAATTGGTTGCCAGCCAATCGCAGGGCACACAAAGACATACAACAGTCACTCTCACACTTACACCTAGGGACAATTTGGAGTGGTCAATCTGCCTACAATGCATGTTTTTGGAGTGTGGGAGGAAACCGGAGGACCCGGAGAAAACTCACGCGGGTCCGGGGAGAACATGCAAACTCCACACAGGGAGGCCTGACCGGGACGCGAACCGGCAACCTCTGCACTGTGAAGCCGGTGTGCTAACCACTCGACTACCGGGCCGCCTGAATTCTTATTAAATAATTGTCTTTCAGCTTCCTTTCATTGCCCCCCCCCCCCCTAATAAAGGCAAATCCATCCATCTAACCTTCTTTTGCAGCTTTTGAAAGAAAAAAAACAAAAGCTTTTATTGGCGTGGTACCTGAAATGGTAGAACGCCGCCACACCATCATCTTCAAATAAAAAAAAAACACGTCCTAGTGATTGCCAATCAATAAACATCTCATCCTGCTACACAAGATGTCGTCAAGCATGTTGTCGGCTGCCTCATGCTGGAGTGCCGCTCAAGGAGACACACTCAGGAATACATCAGTAATGATGAGAAATTTGAAGAGCGGATATTTTAAATTAGTTCAGCACTTGTGTGGTTTTTAAAAGGCAATGGAAATATGCAAAATGTACACCGTCTGAGTGTGTCATAAAGTACTTGAAAGTGCTCTTCCCTCGGGGACTCAGACTTCCGCTGGGTCTGATCCACCCCGTATCATATCACGTTAGCACTTTCTTGTTCAATCTGATCCATCCATCCATTGTCTTGAATGCCACTCATTTCAAACAAGCTTACTGCAAACCGGTGCAAAAGACAATCACATTCACGCCGTCACCGGGTGGGAGCCAGCCCCACGCTATCTGCATCAAATTCAGGGAAAATTACCACGATACTATCAGCACCTATTATACCGTTGCATGAAAGGGATAACCTGATAACATGATGTCCACTGTCCCTTAAAGAACAACCAACTGTATCTGTAGCGAGCTGCATAAGCAACTACTGTATAATGTGTTGATTTAAAGGAAATCCGACACAATTTTTTTGTTTCCCAACTGACATCAGAAAAGCGTTTTATAGCATCTAAAATACCCAAAACAAGCAGGCTGATATTTTTAGTCAAATGAAAAACACCAATAAAAAAGACTTAGTGTTCCAAAACTACTTCAAAATGAGCTCAGAAAGTCTCAGTTTCAGAAGGTCCCGCCCCATTTTTCGTGACATCACGCCAATACGTCGTGCCTTGCTCCAAATCAAAACAATGGCTTCAGATTCGGAGAAGATGCTTTCTTGTTACTCATCCAGTTATGAATATGATTCAAGTAGTTCTGAAGAGGAAAGCATAAATGTTTGCAATCGATTAAAGAAGTATTTCCGTATCAATTGAGCCATCAGGAATCCAATGTAGCGTCCCGGAAAATGCACAAGATGGCGCCCCTGATTTGTCTGCTTGGAATTTGTGTCAACTAGTATCAAATAGTAGTCTTGGTGCAACACACGATTCACCATCGCGTTATGTGTTTTCCTTCTAATTTCTCCATCAACATGGATCAACACAAAGTCTTCAGACCAAACAAAGTACCCAAAATGCATTGCGTCGCTTTCTCGGTCAGGGGCATTCCAGACGTGATGTCACGGTAGGTATCGTCACCAACTCAAAAAAGACTTCCTGAATATTCAGGGCGAGTCTTAAAACGTAAAATATAGCTATATGCCGTGGAATCTTTTTAAAATACGCTCAGTGGAAGTCATTTGAAGTGATTTTACAAATTATGGCCCCAACTTGTCCGGAGGCGTCGGTGGTCCTTTAAAGGGTTAAATTGGATATCCCAGACTGGTCGTACCTATGGCCATCGTTTCGACTTTTTGATCTCTCAGGAATGTTTTTGGAATATTGCAAGAAACCTGAGAATTTGGAAACAAATGCACAAAAGCATGGAGAGAACATGCAAACTCCCCAAAGAGCTTTTGGCGTCAAATTTTACTTATGGTTTTATTGTTATGTGCTTTGTTTTATTGTTTTTATTGTAAAGTGTCCTTGGGTGTTTTGAAAGGCGCCTGAAATAAAATGTATTATTATTAAATGTACCACTCAACTTGGGTCGAGGTCATCTATGAAGCTGCCAATTCTAATTATAATAGTTTGCCCAAATGTAAAATATATTTTGGCCTTTGTACTGCATAACAGTTCCTTTTTTCAGATGTGCACGTCAATGAATAAAATACAACCAATGTCAGAGAATGAACACACCTCACAGCCCAACAGCAGAAGCGCAAAGTGGAGTCAGAGGTAGGAAGATGTCGACAGGAAGACGAGACAGCAGGAATGGCAGCCCAAAGTCCGTCCTACCTGATTGTTTTCTCTGTTCGCAGAAAGAAGCCCTGCTCAACATCCCACATCAGCACCACCCCAAGCGTTGATGGGGTCAGTCCCGTATCTCTGAGCCTGCAGAGTTGTGTTCGTGCGGAACAAGAAGCAGAAGGAGAGCAGCAACATCCCTCATCTCATCCTCCACTCTGAATGCGAGAAGAGTTTTTTCCACCCGCTCTTGCTGAAGCCCTGCCCCTCTCTCTCTCTCTCTCTCTCTCTCTCTCTCTCTCTCTCTCTCTCTCTCTCTCTCTCTCTCTTTCTCTCTCTCTCACTCTCTCTCATGTGCTTCTGGGTCTCTTTGCTCTTTCTGCTTCTTCACACAATTGACTTGTGATGAACTTCTTTTTTTTTATTCCCCACATTTCTTTGCCGAAAATACACAAATTGTTGACTAAAAAAAACAATCATTAAAAAATAAAATAATCATACTTTCAACAAAGATTTCTTTCAACTAAAAATAAATAGCAAATACGTAGAAAAAAAGCACGAAAAAAACACAACAGCAAAAGATTTACGATTGCATGTTGAGCTCATATGGTTCACGAGGTTCTGCTTTTCAGGTTCTCAATACGGTTAGCAGCAGCAACACTTCTCAGGGGCAGGCCTCACTTATGTTTGTCTTCTCATAAATCAGTGAGGATTTCACTGTGTGAACACAAGGTTTCTCTAGGGACATCAGTGCTAGTCTAGTCAATGTTGCCGAGTAATGCTGAATTATTTCATTTTCTCAAATTGAGTTGTTTTGGGGAAAAGACAGGCGCATTTTGCACTCACAAGAAATGTCAGGAACAAAGTATCCAAATCTCTCTTGTTCCTGATTATTTTGTTTTAGATACTCTGAGGTTAGTGCTTTACATTATAAGATTCACTCGCTTTAATTACAATTTTTGTTGAGAATTAGAAGCATGGAACATGAGTTAAACATTGGATGAGGGTGGGCTGTAGAGTTGGAACTAATCACTGTTTTAGACATGTGTGGATGGAAGAAAATTGCTTTGTTACTCTGCTGATTTGGGGCACAGGGATATGAATTGAAGACCTTGTCAGATTTTGGTATAGATATATAGATAGATGTATTTATGAAAAACGGGGTTGCGTTTCCCATGCAAAGAGAAAGATGTGGTTCTTTGTTTGAGAATTGTCACGTCACTCAAGGCTTGAAGGCAGGACTCGAGTGACGAAGGAAGGTGGTGCGGTTAGGATCCGAAATACACGGTGAGACAGATTTCCAACAAAAGGTCTTTACTGAGACATGCATAGAAAATAACAAACAGAGAGATAGATAATGGTAACTACTAACTGGACAGACCTGACGGTGAGATAGTAGCGAGGGTAACTTCCGGGAATACTCCGACAGAGACGGTAAGGTGATAGTGGCTTTTATAGCCAGAAGGCACAATCAAGGGGACAGGACACAGGTGCGGGAGCGCGGGTGAGTGAGAAAGGGAGGGGCCGTCTCCCGGAGCAGCGGAGGAGGTGACAGGAGGGGAGGGCCGCGCTGAGGACAGCGACGACAATGTGACAGTGCCCCCCCCCCTCAACGGACGCCTCTTGGCGGCCCACCTGGTTTGAAGGGGTGAGCCGAATGGAAAGCCCGGGTGAGAGATGGGTCGAGGATCCAGGAACATGGGACCCACTGACGTTCCTCTGGTCCATAGCCCTCCCAATCGACCAGGTACTGTACTCCCCTGCCCATGCGCCTAGAGTCCAGTATCTCCCGCACGGTGTAGACCGGTCCGTCGTCCAACATCCGGGGAGGAGGTGGGGGGGTGGGCGTGGGGGCTTGGGAACTGCTCTCCACTGGCTTGAGGAGAAACACGTGGAAGACTGGATGGATCCACATGGTAGGTGGCAGCCGGAGCCTCACCGAGACCGGGCTGAGGATGGCCTCGATGGGGAAGGGACCCGTGAAGCGTGGCCCCAGTTTGGCTGAAGTTCCCGCCAGCCGAAGGTCCCTCGTGGACAGCCACACCTCCTGCTCGACCTGGTAGCTGGGTGCCTGTCGACGACGACGGTCCGCGACAAGTTGGTTCAGGGACGCCGTGCGCGACAGGGCGGCCCTGGTCTCCTTCCAGACTCGGTGGGCCCGTCTGAGGTGCTGTTCAATGGACGGGACTTCCACCTGCTATGAGACTAATAAAGGCAAATCCATCCATCTAACCTTCTTTTGCAGCTTTTGAAAGAAAAAAAACAAAAGCTTTTATTGGCGTGGTACCTGAAATGGTAGAACGCCGCCACACCATCATCTTCAAATAAAAAAAAAACACGTCCTAGTGATTGCCAATCAATAAACATCTCATCCTGCTACACAAGATGTCGTCAAGCATGTTGTCGGCTGCCTCATGCTGGAGTGCCGCTCAAGGAGACACACTCAGGAATACATCAGTAATGATGAGAAATTTGAAGAGCGGATATTTTAAATTAGTTCAGCACTTGTGTGGTTTTTAAAAGGCAATGGAAATATGCAAAATGTACACCGTCTGAGTGTGTCATAAAGTACTTGAAAGTGCTCTTCCCTCGGGGACTCAGACTTCCGCTGGGTCTGATCCACCCCGTATCATATCACGTTAGCACTTTCTTGTTCAATCTGATCCATCCATCCATTGTCTTGAATGCCACTCATTTCAAACAAGCTTACTGCAAACCGGTGCAAAAGACAATCACATTCACGCCGTCACCGGGTGGGAGCCAGCCCCACGCTATCTGCATCAAATTCAGGGAAAATTACCACGATACTATCAGCACCTATTATACCGTTGCATGAAAGGGATAACCTGATAACATGATGTCCACTGTCCCTTAAAGAACAACCAACTGTATCTGTAGCGAGCTGCATAAGCAACTACTGTATAATGTGTTGATTTAAAGGAAATCCGACACAATTTTTTTGTTTCCCAACTGACATCAGAAAAGCGTTTTATAGCATCTAAAATACCCAAAACAAGCAGGCTGATATTTTTAGTCAAATGAAAAACACCAATAAAAAAGACTTAGTGTTCCAAAACTACTTCAAAATGAGCTCAGAAAGTCTCAGTTTCAGAAGGTCCCGCCCCATTTTTCGTGACATCACGCCAATACGTCGTGCCTTGCTCCAAATCAAAACAATGGCTTCAGATTCGGAGAAGATGCTTTCTTGTTACTCATCCAGTTATGAATATGATTCAAGTAGTTCTGAAGAGGAAAGCATAAATGTTTGCAATCGATTAAAGAAGTATTTCCGTATCAATTGAGCCATCAGGAATCCAATGTAGCGTCCCGGAAAATGCACAAGATGGCGCCCCTGATTTGTCTGCTTGGAATTTGTGTCAACTAGTATCAAATAGTAGTCTTGGTGCAACACACGATTCACCATCGCGTTATGTGTTTTCCTTCTAATTTCTCCATCAACATGGATCAACACAAAGTCTTCAGACCAAACAAAGTACCCAAAATGCATTGCGTCGCTTTCTCGGTCAGGGGCATTCCAGACGTGATGTCACGGTAGGTATCGTCACCAACTCAAAAAAGACTTCCTGAATATTCAGGGCGAGTCTTAAAACGTAAAATATAGCTATATGCCGTGGAATCTTTTTAAAATACGCTCAGTGGAAGTCATTTGAAGTGATTTTACAAATTATGGCCCCAACTTGTCCGGAGGCGTCGGTGGTCCTTTAAAGGGTTAAATTGGATATCCCAGACTGGTCGTACCTATGGCCATCGTTTCGACTTTTTGATCTCTCAGGAATGTTTTTGGAATATTGCAAGAAACCTGAGAATTTGGAAACAAATGCACAAAAGCATGGAGAGAACATGCAAACTCCCCAAAGAGCTTTTGGCGTCAAATTTTACTTATGGTTTTATTGTTATGTGCTTTGTTTTATTGTTTTTATTGTAAAGTGTCCTTGGGTGTTTTGAAAGGCGCCTGAAATAAAATGTATTATTATTAAATGTACCACTCAACTTGGGTCGAGGTCATCTATGAAGCTGCCAATTCTAATTATAATAGTTTGCCCAAATGTAAAATATATTTTGGCCTTTGTACTGCATAACAGTTCCTTTTTTCAGATGTGCACGTCAATGAATAAAATACAACCAATGTCAGAGAATGAACACACCTCACAGCCCAACAGCAGAAGCGCAAAGTGGAGTCAGAGGTAGGAAGATGTCGACAGGAAGACGAGACAGCAGGAATGGCAGCCCAAAGTCCGTCCTACCTGATTGTTTTCTCTGTTCGCAGAAAGAAGCCCTGCTCAACATCCCACATCAGCACCACCCCAAGCGTTGATGGGGTCAGTCCCGTATCTCTGAGCCTGCAGAGTTGTGTTCGTGCGGAACAAGAAGCAGAAGGAGAGCAGCAACATCCCTCATCTCATCCTCCACTCTGAATGCGAGAAGAGTTTTTTCCACCCGCTCTTGCTGAAGCCCTGCCCCTCTCTCTCTCTCTCTCTCTCTCTCTCTCTCTCTCTCTCTCTCTCTCTCTCTCTCTCTCTCTCTCTCTCTTTCTCTCTCTCTCACTCTCTCTCATGTGCTTCTGGGTCTCTTTGCTCTTTCTGCTTCTTCACACAATTGACTTGTGATGAACTTCTTTTTTTTTATTCCCCACATTTCTTTGCCGAAAATACACAAATTGTTGACTAAAAAAAACAATCATTAAAAAATAAAATAATCATACTTTCAACAAAGATTTCTTTCAACTAAAAATAAATAGCAAATACGTAGAAAAAAAGCACGAAAAAAACACAACAGCAAAAGATTTACGATTGCATGTTGAGCTCATATGGTTCACGAGGTTCTGCTTTTCAGGTTCTCAATACGGTTAGCAGCAGCAACACTTCTCAGGGGCAGGCCTCACTTATGTTTGTCTTCTCATAAATCAGTGAGGATTTCACTGTGTGAACACAAGGTTTCTCTAGGGACATCAGTGCTAGTCTAGTCAATGTTGCCGAGTAATGCTGAATTATTTCATTTTCTCAAATTGAGTTGTTTTGGGGAAAAGACAGGCGCATTTTGCACTCACAAGAAATGTCAGGAACAAAGTATCCAAATCTCTCTTGTTCCTGATTATTTTGTTTTAGATACTCTGAGGTTAGTGCTTTACATTATAAGATTCACTCGCTTTAATTACAATTTTTGTTGAGAATTAGAAGCATGGAACATGAGTTAAACATTGGATGAGGGTGGGCTGTAGAGTTGGAACTAATCACTGTTTTAGACATGTGTGGATGGAAGAAAATTGCTTTGTTACTCTGCTGATTTGGGGCACAGGGATATGAATTGAAGACCTTGTCAGATTTTGGTATAGATATATAGATAGATGTATTTATGAAAAACGGGGTTGCGTTTCCCATGCAAAGAGAAAGATGTGGTTCTTTGTTTGAGAATTGTCACGTCACTCAAGGCTTGAAGGCAGGACTCGAGTGACGAAGGAAGGTGGTGCGGTTAGGATCCGAAATACACGGTGAGACAGATTTCCAACAAAAGGTCTTTACTGAGACATGCATAGAAAATAACAAACAGAGAGATAGATAATGGTAACTACTAACTGGACAGACCTGACGGTGAGATAGTAGCGAGGGTAACTTCCGGGAATACTCCGACAGAGACGGTAAGGTGATAGTGGCTTTTATAGCCAGAAGGCACAATCAAGGGGACAGGACACAGGTGCGGGAGCGCGGGTGAGTGAGAAAGGGAGGGGCCGTCTCCCGGAGCAGCGGAGGAGGTGACAGGAGGGGAGGGCCGCGCTGAGGACAGCGACGACAATGTGACAGTGCCCCCCCCCCTCAACGGACGCCTCTTGGCGGCCCACCTGGTTTGAAGGGGTGAGCCGAATGGAAAGCCCGGGTGAGAGATGGGTCGAGGATCCAGGAACATGGGACCCACTGACGTTCCTCTGGTCCATAGCCCTCCCAATCGACCAGGTACTGTACTCCCCTGCCCATGCGCCTAGAGTCCAGTATCTCCCGCACGGTGTAGACCGGTCCGTCGTCCAACATCCGGGGAGGAGGTGGGGGGGTGGGCGTGGGGGCTTGGGAACTGCTCTCCACTGGCTTGAGGAGAAACACGTGGAAGACTGGATGGATCCACATGGTAGGTGGCAGCCGGAGCCTCACCGAGACCGGGCTGAGGATGGCCTCGATGGGGAAGGGACCCGTGAAGCGTGGCCCCAGTTTGGCTGAAGTTCCCGCCAGCCGAAGGTCCCTCGTGGACAGCCACACCTCCTGCTCGACCTGGTAGCTGGGTGCCTGTCGACGACGACGGTCCGCGACAAGTTGGTTCAGGGACGCCGTGCGCGACAGGGCGGCCCTGGTCTCCTTCCAGACTCGGTGGGCCCGTCTGAGGTGCTGTTCAATGGACGGGACTTCCACCTGGCCCTCCTGGGTGGGGAACAGAGGCGGCTGATAGCCACAGGCAGACATGAACGGGGACCGACCTATGGCTGTGGAGACCAGGGTGTTGTGGGCGTACTCCACCCAGGGTAAGTGGAGGGCCCACGACGCAGGACTGTGGAGGCACACGCAGCGGAGGGCCGCCTCCAGGTCCTGATTCTTCCTCTCCGTCTGTCCGTTGGTCTGGGAATGGTATCCAGACGACAGGCTCGCCGACGCCCCTAGGGACCGACAGAAACGTTTCCATACCTTGGACACGAACTGCGGTCCCCGGTCCGACACGATGTCCGTCGGAATCCCGTGGAGACGGACGACATGGTTAACCAGGATTTGATCCGTCTCGATGGCAGACGGCAACCTGGTTAACGGGACGAAGTGGGCCGACTTCGAGAAGCGGTCCACCACGGTGAGGACGACCATCTTGCCACGAGAGGGGGGGAGGTCTGTAACGAAGTCGACGGAGATGTGGGACCAGGGTCGGGAGGGTACCGGTCGTGGCTGGAGGAGTCCTGCCGGGGGTTGGTGGGAGGCCTTCCCACGGGCGCAGGCCGGGCACGCCTTCACGAAGTTAGTGACGTCCCTCCTGTACTCCGGCCACCAGAACCGTTGGGTGATCAGTTGGATCGTCCTGTTGACCCCCGGGTGACAGGCTAACTTGGAGGTGTGTCCCCAGATTAGCACCTCGGTGCGTAGAGGGGGGTGGGGACGAACAGGCGATCCACGGGGCAGCCCCTGGGGATGGGGCCGGTACCCTGGGCTTGCTGCACTTTCCTCTCAACCTCCCACTGCTCTCAAGGACGAGTTGGCCATCCGCGACGCTGGCACTACCTTCGACGACCTGGTCAACATCGTCGTCGGCCTGGATCACCGTCTCCGGGAGCGGCGGCGGGAGCATGGTCCCCAGCGGTCCGGCGAACCCGGACACGAGCAGCGGACGATCACACCTGACGGCGACGAGCAGGCGCGACGCCAGGAGGAGTTCACCGAGCCGCTGCAGGTGGGCAGCGGGGGCGATCGAGCCGACCCCGGCGGTCGCCGCATCCAAGGACCCCCACCCAAGACCTCCAGCACCTGCAACTCCCCGGCCAGATGGCGACCGTGACGGCCAGCGGAGGCATCGAGGAGGGCGCCCGCCGCGTGATTGGAATTGGACGGCGAACTGTTCGGCCCGTCCAGCTCCCAAGCGGTACGGGCACTGGTGGATTCGGGGGCGGACGGCTGCTTTATATACCCCCGACTGGCCAAGACATTGGGTTGCGGCCTCGAGGACCTCAAGATCCCCAAGGAGATCCTGGACCTTAATGGCCGTTATGGCTGTTAGCCCGGGTAATGCGGATCACTGCACCCCTTAAACTCCGGTTATCAGGAAACCATGTCGAGCACCGCCAGTTCCTCATTATGCCCTCCTGCAACGCGCCACTCGTGCTGGGCCTCCCCTGGCTTAGCACTCATGACCATTCCATTTCTTGGGAGGGGCCCACCATCCAGGGCTGGAGCCCGTACTGCTCCGCCTGCATGGTAAGGGCGGCGAGGAATCTGTCTTCGCCGGTGGGATCCATGGGTGGTCGGAGAATTATGTCACGGCACTCGAGGCTAGAAGGCAGGACTCGAGTGACGAAGGAAGGTGGGAAGGTGTGGATCCGAAATACTAAAGTCCCCTTTAGGTGGACGCCCGACGCGGAGGGGGCATTCAACCGCCTCCGCCAAGCCTTTACCAATCCCCCTGTCCTTCGTCATCCCAACCCAGACCTCACGTTTACGGTCGAGGTTGACGCATCCGAGTCCGGAGGAGGGGCCGTACTATCTCAGCGCTCTCCCACTGACCAGAAGCTTCGCCCATGCGCCTTCTTCTCCCGCCGGCTCAGCCCCGCCGAAGCCAACTATGACGTTGGAAACCGGGAACTGTTGGCGGTCGTCCTGGCGCTGCAAGAATGGAGACACTGGCTTGAGGGGGCCAAACACCCCTTCACTGTTTACACCGATCACAAAAACCTGGCTGCCATCCGGTCTGCCAAGAGACTCAACTATGTCACGTCACTCGAGGCTTGAAGGCAGGACTCGAGTGTCGAAGGAAGGTGGTGCGGTTAGGATCCGAAATACACGGTGAGACCGATTTCCAACAAAAGGTCTTTACTGAGACACGCATAGAAAATAACAAACAGTGAGATAGATAATGGTAACTACTACCTGGACAGACCTGACGGCGAGGTAGTAGCGAGGGTAACTTCCGGGAATACTCCGACAGAGACGGTAAGGTGAGAGTGGCTTTTATAGCCAGAAGGCACAAAAAAGGGGATAGGACACAGGTGCGGAAGCGAGTGAGAAAGGATAGAAAACAAGCATTCTAAGCATAACAAAATAAGAATGTCAACTGTATACTGTGTAAATGTCAATGTGCAAAACCGTTCCATAAAAAAACTGTACATAGTGCAAGAATAAGAAATGCATTTTGATATATTGCATCAACCCATATTTACAAGTGTCCAGTTTTTGTGTGTGTTTTTTTTCACATGTGATCATTGAGAGTTGCAAAGCCTGACAGCAGTCGGTATGAAACGAGCGGCGGTACCTTTCCTTCTTGCAGCACGGGTGTAATAGTCTCTGGCTGAAGGAGCTACCCAGTGCTGTCAGGGTGGGCAGGAGGGGGTGGAAGGGGCGGTCCATCATAGCCTTTAGGTTAGCTAGCGTCCATCTGTTGCCCACCTCCTCCCTAGAGTCCAGCGGGCAGCCCAGGACAGAACTTGCCCTCTTGACAAGGCGCTCCAGTCTTTTCCTGTCCCGGGTGGTGATGCTGCCTGACCAGCAGACAATTCCATAGTGGGTGGCTGAAGCCACCACAGAGTCATAGAAAGTCTTTAGGAGTGACCCCTGAACTCCAAAAGACCTCAGTTTCCTGAGTAGGAAGAGGCGACTCTGTCCCATTTTGATTAGGGCATCCGTGTTTGTAGACCAGTCCAGTTTATTGTTGAGAGTAACACCCAGGTACTTGTAGGAGGTCAACCTCTCAATGTCCGAACCCTGGATGTTCAACGGTGCAGGTGAGGATTGTTTCCTGCAGAAGTCCACCACCAGCTCCTTGGTTTTCCCGGTATTGATCTGGAGGTGATTCTGCTGGCACCAGTCCACAAAGTCCTTTGTCAGTCCCCTGTACTCCCTATCGTCTCCCTCTGTAATGAGGCCGACAATAGCTGAGTCGTCAGAGAACTTCTGAAGGTGGCAGGTTGGGGTGGTGTAGTTGAAGTTTGAGGTGTAGAGGGTGAACAGGAATGGAGCCAGGACTGTCCCCCACGGCGCTCCGGTGCTGCAGAGAAGCCTGTCCGACTCACAGTTCTTTACCCTCACGTACTATGGCCTGTTTGTGAGGTAACCTGTAATCCAGGATGTGAGGTGCTGGTCGACTCCGGCATGCTGCAGCTTGTCCCCCAGTAGATTTGGCTGGATGGTGTTGAAGGCACTGGAGAAATCGAAGAATGTGATCCTCACCGTGCTCACAGCATTCTCCAGGTGCAGCAAGGGATAATACAAGTGGGCCTCAATTGGCAGTACATTTGCACCTAAAACCTAGCAACCACTCATTTGACGACAATGAGGTTAAAATCTTAGCGAAAGAACATAGATGGTTTGAAAGGGGGGTAAAAGAAGCGATTCTTATAAAACAACAAAATCCTTCTTTAAACCGGTCTGGTGGGGTGAGGTTCAATTTGGATCGTTCATACAATAGCCTGCTTAGGCAAAACAGGTTAGGCAACATTTGTAATGCTGATGAGGTGATACCGGTGGGAGTGGGGGAAATAGGCCAGTCGTTAGTCAGGAATGTAGGGACAATCAGTGGGGCCACAGGGAGGGGTCCTCTGCTCCCCCCCAACCTGAGAGTAGGGACCTATCATAGCTGTGTCCGGCTCCGCCATGCCTGGACATTAGGGATATATAAATAGGGCCGATACGACCAGTCAGACTTTAGTTCGCTGACGAAGCCTCTTGGATAGGAGGCGAAACGTCCGAAACCTTCAAAATTGTACAGATGACGGCTGAAGAAACCTTCTCATCGATGGACCACTCCTGTACGACTGAGAGCTTACACAGACGTATTGCTGCATTGAATGTGTATGTAGTCCTAAAACTCAATATTTTGTGGGTCTGCAATTTCACTGAAAATGACAAAATCCCTGGCACTGGTGTGGACACATTTGCACATCATCTCACAGTGAATGAGTTAATATTCCAAAACACAATTCCTTTTGGTTGCACGTGTCAAAGTCAAGGCTCACCACAATATCTTATATGGCTTGCGAAAGCAAATGAAACATGGCGACTTCCATGATGCTTGCTCAAAGATGTACCAAAATTTCAAATCGTCACATGTAATAATAAGTAAATGAGACATTGTCAGCTCTTTGTTTTTGCCCAACACTTCATTACAGTAACGTAAACAATTGTTGAATATACAGTGAAGAAAATAAGTATCTGAACGACATAGTATTTTGTTATTTCTCCTACTTAGAAATCATGGAGGGGTCTGAAATTTTCATTGTAGGTGCATGTCCACTGTAAGAGAGATAAACTAAAAAGACAAATCCAGAAATCACAATGCATTATTTTTTTTAATTGATTTATTTGTGTGATACAGGTCCAAATAAGTATTAGAACACCTGAGAATATGAATGTTAATATTTGTTACAGTCGCTTTTGTTTGCTATTACATAGGTCCAACGTTTCCTGTATTTTTTCACCAGGTTAGCACACACTGCAGGAGGGATCTTGGCCCACTCCTCCACTCAGATCTTCTCGAGATCAGTGAGGTTTCTGGGCTGTAACAGCGAAACACAGTTTTAACTGCCTCCAAAGATTTTCGATTGGGTTTAGGTCTGGAGACTTGCTCGAACCTTAATATGCTTGTTAGGGAGCCACTCCTTGTTTTTCCTGGCTGAGTGCTTCGGGTCGTTGTCGTGTTGGAAGACCCAGCCACAACCCGTTTTCAATGCCTCTGCCTGAGGGGAAGGGGTTGTTCCCCAAAATCTCACAATACACGGCCCCAGTCATCCTCTCTAATGTAGTGCACTCATCCTGTACCATGTACAGACCCCCCGCGCCCTCTCCCAAAGCATGATGCTACCACCCCCATGCATCACAGTAGGGATGGTGTTCTTCGGATTGTACTCTACATTCTTCTTCCTCCACAATTAGTGGAATAATGACCAAAAAGTTCTATTTTGTACTCATCTGACCACAAAACCTTCTCCCATGACTCCTCTGTATCATCCAAATGGTCTAATGCAAAGTTGAGCGAGGCCTTGACATGTGCTGGTTTAAGCAGGGGAACCAATCGTGCGATGCCTGATTTCAAATCATGATATCTTAGTGTCTTACCTACAGTAACCTTGGAAACGGTGGTCCCAGCTCTTTTCAGGTCATTGACCAACTCCTGTCGTATAGTTACGGGCTGATTCCTCACTTTTCTTCGAATCATTGAGACCCCACGAGGTGATATAATTCTCCCTTTGAGCTCCATCGCCCCTTCACACCTGCCCACTGCCTCAGATCTGTGGACCAGGCACAATTAGTGACAGCGTCTGATCAAAGAAATGCAGAACCCTTTCACGGACAGTGGTTACTATAGTGGACAGCTTATCATATTATCAGGGTGCATGAAAGGATTGAAGTGGCCCTTTCATCTTAGCATATTTCTGTATGCCAAAATAAAAAAATGGAAGCTTGTAGAGAGGCGAGGCCCCCTGCCATCGAACCAATTGACTCGGCGTGATTATTTTTCCTCAGAAAGCACCATTGGAATCCCCTGATTTTTTGTGCTTCTTCCAGGGTCCCTGCATCTCTGCAGATTTTAATTAAAATGCTCCATTCGTGACACCATTCCTACCCACCTTTAGCCCCTTCCGTGTTGCCTCAAATTAAAACAACAGCATGTGCATTACTGCATGCTGCCACTTAATACATATTTAATCACCCCTCAAATGGTAGTGTATGAAGAACATTGTAAAGACCTTGAAAAATGTCAATAGGAGCAGGAAACATCAGGGTGGAATGTAAATCCATTCTAGGATGATTTTTGCAGCGGGAATAATGGCGGTTGCGCAGCCTTTGAGTGATTTGCTGGCATTTTTTTTATAACCACGATGTGATGTTATTTTCATGCACTGAAAAATACATGATTGTCTCTCTCTTTCAGTCTTGATGACAAATCTCTGTGATCGCTTCTGGAGCACATTTCACTTTTTGTTTCCAAGAACACAAAGTGACCAGGGACAACTAAAGGAAAATATACGTGTGTGGCGTTAAAGAGCAGCAGTGGCAGCAAAGAAAACACGACGGTTTCTTCCCAAATGTGCCAAATGTGTCCCATTCAAAAAGTCAAAAAAGTCAAAGTCAGCTTTATTGTCAAATATGCTAATATGTAGGACATACAGCACAGATGAAATTACTGTCCTCTCGGACCCAGCATGCAAGGCACTTATTACTAATTACTTTAACAAACATAATAAACATGAAAACGGCAATTTGCCGGGAGAGGGGAGCCGCTGCGTGTTCACGCGCCGCCATCTTGGGGAAAAATAAATAAATAAATAAATAAAAAACAAATATTACAACACAAAGACACAGAGTCATTCATTCTTCAGGACTTGCTGTACCCTCTTTGTGATGACATGAAGCAGTTCTAGTTAAAAGAGGAGAGGATCAAAGCATCCATGTCAGCAGTGGATCAGGGACGTCATTGTAGAATTTGTACATCTACTACAAGCTAAATGTTGAAAGCAAACACGAAGCTGTAGCATCCATTGACGAAAAGACATTGTCTCACATTTCCTGTCCCACATAAATCCGCTTCAATTCCAAGCCGCGACAGTTCCACATACGCATCGGCGCTCTGCGCTGACGCTGCTTTCTTCTTATCGCGGGCTCCTCAAGCCATGCATCCTCCCCTGCATTCCTCCCCTGCTTGCCAAGAGCGCTATCAATAGAGAATTTGGGAATCTTGTTGGGTCAGTTGGCCACACCCCCATTTTCAAAGACAACACTTTCCCCAAAATAGACTGTGAAAGCACCCATGGAATGAATTATTATTATTATTATTTTTTTTTGTTCGGTGCGGAAACAAAACTGGTCTCTTCTGAAGTATTAAGCATGATCGTGACAAATGCTCTTTAAGGAGTCCAAAATGTTGTGGAAGTGGTATGTGACATATTATATCATACTAGTGATGGTGTATTTGTAAAAACAAAATTATTAACCTTCGTCTGCACCACAAACAGTCGGACCATGAATATTCTGACATTGACACAATTCTCTTCTTTTTAGCCCTAAACACAACCATAATGGATTTTCAAAGGAATTGAACATGAGATATCCTTCTTAGTAATCCACTTTTTGAATTTCACTGCGATTACATCAAAATCAGTTGAACGGTACTGCCTCCCACTTTCCAAGTCACAAAAAGGAAAGAGAGAAACTGAGAATCATAAATCAAATTGGCCCTTTTTAATACTTGGTTGCAAATCGTTTGCAGTAAATAACAACCTGAAGTTGCTGGATTTCATCCCTCATCCTTCATATGACTTGAGGCAATTCCCCTTCAGTTTTGTCTTCAGCAGATGAAATGCACGCTGAATAGGACTCAAGTCACTTGATTGACTTGGCCATTCTTTTCGAAATGATGCTCTGACTTCACTTCAACATGCATAGTTCCTTCGCAACAAGATTCCACAAGGAGTATTTGCATTGCTTGAGCAGGGTGACAATAAAACATGAATATATGATTATTTCCAGTAGCGGGCTATGCATGTCATTCCTAGGCCTTCAGTAGTGCTACGTCTAAATCAGGGGTGACAAACACTGGTCCTCAAGGGCCGCCGTCCTATATGTTCTCCAAGTCTCCCTATTGCAACGCACCTGATTCAAGGGAACGTGCTCATAACAGACTTCCGCAGAGCTTGCTGATGATCTGATCATTAGAATCAGGTGCGTCCAATGAGCTTGTTTCCTTGAATCAGGTGCGTTGCAACAGGGAGACATGGAAAACATCACTGACGTGCAGCCAGGGGAGGCAGGTGAGGCTGTGCCTCACATGTCATCAAGGAAATATGTTGAGATCTTCAGCGCTTTCGCGATGCATTTGGAAGAATAAAGAGTTGAGATGGTCCTCTTGTTTAGATCATACAAGGAGGATATTTATTCGCCGGAGCACAGAGAGCAGCCGCTGCGCTCATCGTAGAGACGAGTGGTGAGGCAGCAGCCGGCTGTGCATCACCATGGATTGCGCAATCTCTATGCTAACTGTGCAGGCTTCCTCTGCAGTGAGACCGCATTGCTGTCCCTCAGCATATCGCTATTAAAGTGTTCAAAGCCTTTAGTATATGAACTAAATTTCTGCAGTTTAGCTGGTGTATATAATGTACAGTCACTTTACATTATAAACACTGTACTACAGTGTTTATTTTATGTTATTTTATTTTTTATCAAAACTGTGTGCATAGGGGAGGCACACAGTGATTGGAGATTCTTCTTGCGACTCCTCGGCTGCAGAATAATGGAATTAGTGACAGCAAGCTACAGTAAACAGTTAGCAAGTTAAGTGAAACCAAGCAGTCATTTTTTCGTGTTCCTTGGCCTTATTTTCAGAATGGTGGATTACATATCTAAATTGAAAGAATTTTCTAAACTGGACTTTCAATCGAAGCCGGAGATAATAATTAAAGGATGACCAACACTGGACTGTTTAGCTCACAAA